>NW_026725641.1:0-53998 GCF_029784015.1 Lycium ferocissimum
CCCCTCCTTTCTCGTTCTTCATCTTTCTCCAATTCTCTAGAATTTTAAGTGAGGAATTGTCTTGTTTTTCAAGCCTTATACATATATATATATGAGGGGGCACATGGCCGGTCATGTGCCCCTATTTTCCTCCAAATTTTTCTTCAATTTCCTTGAATTCTCTAGAATTTTCTTTGATCTCTAAAAGATGAATTAAAGTCTTGCATGACCATGAATTGTACACATACACATACATGCCTCTACAAATATGAAATAAACACATGGTCCCCTTCTTTGGCTTAAGACAATTGGCCAACATGCAAGTGGGGCCCACGGCCACTTTGGCCCTTTGGCCATTTCATGAAATCATTTCTTCCAACTTTTAGCCTCCAGCTTCTCCTTATCCCGAGTTTATCCTTAACGCTCCACTTCAATAATATTTTTAAACGACTTGCGCGTTACAACAAAACCGAAAAATGACCTTGCCCTTAACTTCTCGCTATGGTCTTACCCTGCTCCGACGTACGAAAAGCGGGATATAACACATAATTTGACCATATTAATAACGTCAACATCAAGAAGTGAATAAGAATCGTATACGGGCTCGGATCTTAGGAATGGAGTTACCCCGAGACTCGTATCATAGCCTACTTACAATTAGGACATACCAAAAGAAAGAAAGGTTAGTTTTACATACCTTGTCCGCTTCCTAAACTAATCCTAATTTAAGTCTCGGCTTCCCAAATCTACAACAACATCATTAGATACCAAACATTAGCCATAGGCACTCCGGAATTCAATTCTAGGCTAGCACTTTATCTACGTAAATTTAGCAGCATTTCCCCAGAATTCAACAACCCCGAGAATTCAACTCGGCCAAATCTTCAACAACCATACCAATAACCACACTAACAACATCAACAATCAATTCAAAATGCATTCTAACGTCAATAACTCTTTCTACATAATTCGACAACATTCCACAAACCCGAAAACCTTCCAATTGCCATAAGGATAACAACAACACATTTCTTTCTTCCAAATTCATAAACTACACCAACAATCTACACATTAACAACATTAACCTCAATAATACAAGAAATTATGATAAAATCACATTACCTTCTCCAACAACCTACAAACGATTACAACTTCAATTTGAATCATTAAACCATCATTCTCATCATAGAATCCATACAACAACAACCAAAAATGCTAAATAAAATTTAGTTCATTCCTTGTCACAAAACAGTACCCATACTCACTAGCCAACATCAACATACAAAGTTTCATGAATTTCATCCATTTCACACACTATTTCCTCCGTTCTAATCCGTTAAACTACGAATAAACTTGTTAACAATGAAAAGGAACCTTAATCTTACCTCAAGTAGCCACCACGTCCACCCTCTTCTTCTTCTTGGTTGATTTTTAGCTCAAATTAAAAGCAACGCGACGTACGACACTTTTCTCTCTTCATGGGCTTTGAATTCGGGGCGCGGATTTTGGTCAAAATTAGTTTTTTCTCTCGTAGCTCTCCTCTCTCTTTTTCTCCAGAATTTTCTGGGTGTTTTGGCATGAAATATGAGGAGAAAAGGCTGATATTTCATTTAAAAAGGTGTGGGTAATGGTCCTTGATCTCTTGGGTTGGGCTCGGGCCCGGCCCACCGACCTTTCGCCTTAAAACGTTCATATCTCCTTATCCCGATGTTGCATGTGAACCCACGACCTATGGTTAGAAAGCTATTTCAATTATATACAACTTTAATTCTGGGAGTTTTCCCAAATTCCAAATTTATAATGCCGTTTTGGCCCCTCGAAGTCAGATCACCCGCAGACGTTTTCTTAAATCGTTCTTTTGGAGGGCTTACACTCATTTTTAGCTTATGGGTCCTTCTTAGGACTTGCTCAACTTCACATGTACTACCCATATATCTCTTCATATATCCTTTATAAAATCCCGACATGTGGGTCCCACCTTAACACACGGCCACTTTGGCCTTTTTATGAAATTTTTATTTCAACTTCTATCCCCTAGTTTCCCTTAATATTCCATACCAATAAAATTCATAAACAACTTATGCATTAAAATAAAATCAAAGGTCAAAAATCTCAACCTCGTATCCCGGAGTAGTCTTGCCCTTAACTTATCGTGGTTAGCCCAAAATGTCCCAATGCACAAAATTCGGGATATAACAAATACATCAACTTGAGATCATGATACATCTTTGTTGCACCTGGGTGAATAGAATACCGAGAATAATGAGCTTCTTCTAGAATTCAATGACGTAATTCTGCAACATTCGGAACACATAGCCTGCTTCGGTATCTACGAACTCCATCTATAGAAGTTTCAAATGGAGACTTCTGTTTTTTGTGAAATGTGTCTCTTTAGTGGCTCAACTGAGGATTTTTATATTGACGCTCTTTTACCTTCATGTTAAAGGATGAAATAGTGGGATTATTAACATCAATTCTTATACTGCCTGAATCAATTATATGAATTCCAAGATTAGCTAGTTAGTGGAGCTCATGAATTAAGTCTTTCTTCTCCGGAGGAACTTCACATAGGTTGCCCATTGATCTGCGGCTAAGCGCATTAGCTACTACATTTGCCTTCCCGGGATGGTATAAAATACTCGCATCATAATCTTTCACTAATTCTAACCACCGCCTCTGCCGCAGATTTAACTCCTTCTGTTTGAAAATGTATTGAAGACTCTTGTGATCTGTATAGATATCAACATAAATACCATACAAGTAATGTCTCTACATCTTTAATGCATCAATAACTGCAGCCAATTTGAGATCATGAGTTGGGTAGTTCTTTTCATGTTTTCGCAGCTGTCTCGAAGCATAAGCAATGAATTTACTGTGCTGCATCAATACACATCCTAACCCAACGCCAAAAGCATCACAATATACAACATAACCATCTGGCCCTTCTGGGAGTGTCAAGACTGGGGCTGAAGTTAATCTGTCCTTCAACTCTTGGAAGCTACATTCACAAGCATCATTCCATTGAATCTAGCTGACTTCTGGGTTAGCTTTGTCAATGGGGCTGAGATAGAGGAAAATCCTTCTATGAATCTTCTATAGTAGAGTCGCCAATCCTGTAAAACTACAGACTTCCATGGGCATTGTAGGCCTTGGCCAACTTTTCACAGCTTCAACTTTCTGAGTATCCACTCGGATGCCATCATCTGAAATAACATGACCCAAAAATGTCACGGAATTTAGCCAAAACTCGCATATTAAAAATTTTGTATACAATTCTCAAGTTCGAAGAATTTCAAGAACAATACGTAAATGGTCTGCATGTTCTGATTCTGTCCGAGAATATACTAGAATGTCGTCAATGAACACTATCACAAATAGGTCCAAGAGAGGCCTGAATACGTTATTCATCAAATTCATGAACACTGCCGGGGCATTAGTTAACCCAAATGACATCACCCGGAATTCATAATGGCCATATCTCGTTCTGAAAGCTGTTTTGGAAATATCTTCTACTTTAACTCTCACTTGGTGATAACCTGACTTTAGATCTATCTTGGGAAACCACTTGGCACCCTGTAATTGATCGAACGAATCATCAATCCTTGGAAGGGGATATTTATTCCTGATTGTCACCTTATTCAGCTACCTATAATCAATGCACATTCGTAAGGAACCGTCTTTCTTTCGTACAAATAAGACTGGTGCTCCCCAAGGTGATGAACTAGGTCTAATGAATCCTTTTTCAAGAAAATACTTCAACTGTGCCTTTAGCTCTTTCAATTCTGCAGGAGCCATTCGGTAAGGAGGAATAGAAATAGACTGGGTGTCCGGCAACACATCAATGGAAAAATCAATCTCTCTTTCCAGAGGAAGGCCTGGAAGTTCATCTAGAAATACATCCGGAAACTCATTCACTGCCGGAATGGATTGGAAAGTTGGTGACTTTGCTTCGGTGTCATGAACTCGAACTAAGTGATAAATATAGCCTTTTGCTATCAGCCTTCTTGCCTTAAGGTAGGAAATAAACCTACCGCTTGGGGATGTTGTATTACCCTTCCATTCGAGCACAGGCTTTCCCGAAAATTGAAATCGAACTACTTTCATTCGGCGATCAACATTAGCATAACATGAGGCCAACCAATCCATGCCCATAATTACATCAAAATCTAGCATTTCCAGCTCAACTAAATCAACTGTAGTCTGGCGGTCACATATCACAATTACACAATTTTTGTACACTTGTCTAGCTATCACGGGATCACTAACCGGAGTAGATACCTCGAAAGGTTTAATTAGCTCGAGTTTTACCCCAATACGACCAGCGATATACAGAGTAATATAAGATAGTGTAGAACCCAAATCTATCAATGCATATATGTCATGGGAAAATACGGATAATATACCTGTAACCACATGCGGGGAGGACTCAAGATCCTGTCGTCCGGCTAAAGCATAGATACAGGGCTAGATACCACCTAAACTAGATGCTCCCCCTCTGTCTCTACCTCTACCTCGGCCTGCTGGAATCTGGGAGTCTACCCTACCGGGCGACTGAGGAAGAACCAGCCGCTGATCCTGTGGGCTGAACCCCACCTCTACCGTACTTCGAGGGACAATCACGCATCATGTGCCCAGTCTGTCCGCAAACATAACAAGCATCTGTACCCTGG
Source organism: Lycium ferocissimum (assembly GCF_029784015.1). NCBI lineage: Eukaryota > Viridiplantae > Streptophyta > Magnoliopsida > Solanales > Solanaceae > Lycium > Lycium ferocissimum. The sequence continues at coordinate 4,650 of NW_026725641.1, forward strand.
CGACATGGCCCCGAATGTAACTTCCTGCACTGTCTACATCGTGGGGCTGGTGGTCTCCTCTGGCTATAATCACCCCCAAACTGGGAACCTGAAGCTCTTGAGCTCTGACCCTGCCCTGAATAAATGGAGCGGTAAAATCTCCTACCTGCAAATCGCGAGGGTGCACTAGTCGCCGACTGGCCTGAGTGTCTAGAATATGACTGCCTCAATCCCCCTCTATAGTCGCTACCGGTGCCCATAGATCTGGCCCTCTTACTTTGCCCTCTATCAATATCACGCTCACCCATTTGCGGATGTTGCTACTCTTCTAAGTTCTGGGCATGGGCCTGAATGTGGGAAATATCCATCCCATCTTGCAATGAAGCCGTTAAACAATCTTCAAATAAATGTGGCCCTAGGCCACTCACAAATCGGTGCACTCTATCTCCTATGTCGACCACCATAGTCTGAGCATATCTAGCCAATGAACTAAACTGAAGGCTATACTCCAGGGCACTCATATTTTCTTGTTTCAAATTTAAGAATCTATCGGCGCTAGCTTAATGGACCTCGGGTGGCAAATAGTGGCGGATGAAGGCATCTACAAATTCTTGCCAAACTGGAGGAGGCGCATTCTCTTTCCTTGAGGATATCCAATTATTATACCATAAGACCGCCACATCCCGGAGTCTATAAGATGCCAACTCCACAGATTCAGTTTCGGAGGCATGAATAATCTTCAATGTTCTCAACATTTCATCAATAAAACCTTGCGGGTCTTCATCCGGCTTTGACCCGAAAAATTTTGGAGGATTCAAACTCATGAAATCACGGGCTCTAGTACTAACTACCCTGTCACTTGAACCTGTACCCTGCCGCTTGTCACGACCCAACCCCGTAGGCCGTGACTGGTGCCCGATCTGGGCACCCAAACACACCTATCAAACGCTATCACAATGTATATCAAACGCATCCAAGTATATAACAGAAGCCGACTAGGCTGTATTCCAAATTTAGATAATTTCCAGAAAAATTTCGGCAGAGTTTCCTTTGTTTTTCGGACTATCCAAAATAACCCTGCGCACAGAAAATACCAACAAAGGCCACACAGGGCCAACAACACAACATATATACATATGCGGACCGGCCGCCGCGGCGAATGGGATCGCCCAAACACAACATATACACACGCATCTGTACGGAATGGCCCTAACCCACAAAACATGTCCACAGACCTCTAAACAGATAGACAGAATCATATGACGGGACAGGGCCCCGCCGTACCCCTGAACGAATATATACAAATGCATGAACGAATATATACCAAAACTATAAGCTCCGAAATGAGAGGAGCACTCCAAATAAAGAAGAGGGTGTCCTAAACGGTGGATCACCAACCGTGCGTCCGTACTGCGGGCATGAAACGCGGCCCCCCGAAGAGCGGGGTCGGATTTAAATATGTACCGAGTATGCAGCGTAAAATGTAATGTACAATCTGAGATCAAATCGAAATAGAGGTACAGAAAGTAAATGCGTTTCCAAAATATCAAAATGTTACTTCAAAATATAAATCATGCATAGGGCACAGGAAATATGGTCGCCCGCCTGTCGATGGCGCCATAACACAGCATAACACCAGAAAGTTTCAAATCTCCGAATCTCCGTCACATATCATACACAGCATAACGCCAAACACAGCATAACGCCAAACATAAGTGGAACCCGGCCCTCGAGCGAGGAGCTCGGTGAACCATAATCACAGCATAACACCGGAATTGTTATACCCCGTACTTCGTACATTGGAATATTCTAAGTTGGTTGCGACAAGTTAAGGACAAGGTTGTAAATTTTTCCGATTTTGTTAAAAGTGCATAAGTTGCATATTTATCTTTTCATGGGTATGGAATGTTAAGGGTAAGATTGGAATAAGGAAAATTAGAGAATGAAAGTTGGAAGAATTTGGGACCAAAAAATGAATTATGGAAAGTTGGCTATTATTTGAAAATGGCCATAAGTGCCGGCCATGTGAGGGTGTGGGCCCTAGGCCACATGGAGGAATAATATATGTGTATTAGAAGACAAGTTAGGCATCTTCATCATTTATTTCATCTCCTAGAAAGTTCAAGAGAATGAGAGAAAAAAAAGAAGGAGGAGAACGGCTAAGGGAAATTTGGCCGAACCAGCCCCATAAAAATTTGGTCATGAAAAATTGTTTTCTCTAAGCTTTCATACTAATTGGAAGGTCCTCTACAACGTGGGATAGTTATTGGAGTCGTTGAACCGTTCGTTTGGTCGTTTGCAAACTCTAGCCGAGTGGTGGAGTTAAGGCAAAAAGGTGAGGTTTGATCTTCTTTATGTGTTTTATGGATGGTTTGTACATGTTGTGGTATGTGGAAATGAAAGAAATTTATGAAATTATGCATGTAGAAGTGTTGGCCGTGTGTATGTAGTAGTGTGTAGGAATGAAGAATGAATTGTATTTAGCATGTTTGAATGTGTTTTAGTGTGAAGAAATGGATGAAAAATCATGGAATTTGTGTGTTGAAGGGCTGGCCGAAAATGGACTGTTTTGTGTGTCAAGGAATGAACTAATTTTATTTAGTATGTTTGGGTTGTTGTGTTGTGGATCCTATGATGCAAATGAAGGTTTAATGGTTCATAATGAAGTTATAGTCGTTTGTGGGCTGTTTTGGATCCTAATGTGATCTTAATATAGTTACTTGGAATTATGAGGATTATGTTGTTAATCGTGTGATTTGTTAGTATGGTTTATGAATTTGGAAGAAAAGAAATGTGTTGTTGATGTTTTTCTTAAATTTGGAAGGTTTCGGGTTGCCTTATGTTTAGGTTGGGTTGTTTGGAATAATTTTGTGGATTGTGGGAAATGTTATTGAATCATGTTTGAATGGTTTTGGATTGGTATTTGAATGTGTGAGCAATAATGTTGGATTGAGTATACATGTTGATTTGAACGAAATTGGAATGTCGTCGCATTGTGCGAAAGAAGGTTGTTGATGATAAAGTGCGTTTTGAATAAATGGTTGATGTTGTTAGAATGTTTATTGGTATTGTTGTTGATGAATTTGGCCGAGTTGAAATCTCGGGGTTGTTGCACTTATAGGGGAAATGCTGCCCAAAATTCTGTAAATAAAGTGTAAACTTGGAATTGGATCTCTCGATGCTTATGACTAATGGTTAATGCCTAATGACGTTGTTGTAGATTTTGAGAAGCCGAGACTTGAGTTTGGATTAGCTTAGGAAGCAATCAAGGTATGTGTGTTTACCCTCCTTTTCTTTTGGCATGTCTTAGACGGGATTAAGGTATGACATGATTTGTGCCTCGGGGTAACTCCATTCTTAAGTTTCGAGTATGTTTGTGATTCGTATTTGCTTTTGATGTTGGTATCCTTAGTATGGTCAGGCTATGGTTTGTATGTCTTTGATATGATTGAGTTTGAAATGTGTGTAAACGATTCTTATATGTTTCTTGATATTCGTATCCTTAATGCGGTGGGGTTATGATCCTTACGTCTTTTGTATGATTAAATTTCTAAGGTTGCAAAAGAGTTATATTTTCAAAAGAGTTTTGTTTCAAAAGAGTTTTGTTTTCAAAAGAGATATGTTCCTAAACGATTTCGAAACTACGAACGACCGTAACTTTCAAGAGAGAGCTCGGATCGCTTTGATTTCTTCGCAAATGATTTCATGACGAGTAAGGACTTAAATTTTATAGGCGGGCCCGGATTGGGTTGACGCTCGTCCGTGGGTCCCGCGACTTTTCTATGTTGGTTTTAAATGACCTATTTTTTTTAAAAAGGAACTTAATACGACCACTTTTCCGATCCCAAGCATGATTATTTATTTATCTGTCGAGTTGGAAATAAGGATTTTATGCCTATGATTTTGATACGCAACTATGGTTTTTGAAGTTCGGTTTGATATGCTTCCGAGAGAGATTCGGAAGAAAACCGATTTGACTATTGTTTTGGTTTGAACTAATAGTTCGCTTTGGTTATTCGGTTGAGTTTGAAATGATGATGTGTATGATTATGGATACTTACGATCTGCTCGTGCGTTCTGTTGTTACCTCTTTCACCGGATCCCGGGCCGGTATGTGATCGTGCGCATTATGATATACTCCGGTGTTATCTTGTGTTACGGTTCACCGAGCCCTCGCAGAGGGCCGGTTCCGTTTATATTTGGTGTTATCTTGTGTTTGGCGTTATGATGTGTGATGGGGATACGGAGATTTGAAACTTCTGGTGTTATGCTGTGTTGTGGCGCCAGATAGGGTGGCGACCACGTTCTGTCCGTCGGGTCCTATGGACCGCATATGATATGTGATGATGTATGATGATATGATGAGTTTGTTCACCGATGGTGGGGCAAACCCAATGGTGGGGCAAACCCAATGATGAGGCAAATCCCACACTGGTTTAGGCAAATCCCACATTGGTCTAGGCAAATCCCACATCGGTTAATGTTATCTCGTATGACAGGATATGACGCGTACGGTATGAGTATGATGATTATTCGCGTGTGTCACCTGGGTCCCGTATGGGCCGGATACGATTTGTGTTTGAGATATAAGCCTTTAGTATTCCGGTTATTGTGCTCACTTTCTCGTATTTCTTACTTCGGTTAAGACCTCGTTTGATGATGCTATGCTTTACATGCTCGATACATATTTCGCATCGACCCCTTTCTTCGGGGGCTGCGTTTCATGCCACGCAGTACCCACCGACGAGTAGGTGATGCTAGCGTAAGATGCTCCACCAGGGATTGGCGAGCTCCATTTCCTTCTGAGTCGTCGAGTCGAGTACTTTTGTACGGTATCCGGAGTTATGGTAGAGACTTTGCGCAGTGTCGTGTGTATGAGATGTCTGTTTGTAAGCGGCTATGTAAGCCGATGCATCATTATGTATTGTGTTATGAATTTCATGTGGGTACAGATTTGTTATGGTTACAGGTTTTATTTGATTTGAAAAAGATGAAAGGCATGTTTGTTTTCCGAAAAAATTTTCCTTACGCATTTTGACATGTTTTGCGGGCCGCAAGATGATTGTGTGTATTCGAGAGTCTGCGGGTTCGCTCGGCCCTAAGTAAGGGTCGGGTGCCCGTCATGCCCTATCGGAAATTAGGGTGTGACAGGAATGTATCATAATGCGCACGACAACAGAACCGGCCCGGGAACCGGCGAACGATATCATAGTAGGCACGAGCGGATTAGTGAGTAATCATATGCATAAAATCATTATCATAAATCCAAAAGATAAGTAGAATAGTCATATTCGAAATCGGAATAATAATTATTACTTTTTGTTTCAAAAGTTATCGAATTCACATACAAGGGCGTCGCGGGACCCACGGACGAGTATAGACCCGAACTGAGCCCGCCTATGAAAAACATACTCATTCTATATCATACAAACTCCTACGAAAATTTCAAAGCAATCCGAGCTTTTCTGAGAAAGTTATGAGCATTTGAACTTTTGGAATCACTAAAGAATAAGCTTTAAAACCAAAAATCAGCTTTCATGAAATCTTTACAAATTATGAATTCCAAGGATATAAGGATCAATGTTATGGCATATGAGCACAAGAATACCAAGGAAACACATGCGAATAATAGACAAGCTCGGATTTGCGAGAATAGAGTTTCCTAGAGGCTCGTATCATAGCCTACTTTAACTAAGGCATGCCAAAAGAAAGGTTACTTTACATACCTCAAACGCTCTCCAATATGATCCAACTCAAGCTAAGTCCAAACTATGATTCGGGCTGCCCACGATCTAAAAATAAGCCATAAAATGCCAAACATTAGCTAAAGACTTTTTGGGCATTAAATTCCAATTTCGCCCATAATTTTACAGCAAATTAAATAAATAGGCTACCCCGAGAATTTAACTCGGCCATATCAATCAACAACAACAACAACAACCAACCTAACAACATCAACAACCAATCCGAAAGACAAAACAACAATAATAGCTTTCTTTTCCTTTATTCAACAACTTACATAAATTCGATTCGACGACTTGCATTCAAGCCAACGTCGATGCTTATTGTTATAGCCCGTATTTCGTGCGTTCGGATATTGCGAGAAGTGAAAGGCAAGACTATTTTCAAAATTATTTTAATGTGCAAGTGGGCCACGAATATTATTTATGAACATTATTAGTATGGAAATATTGAGAAAGCCTAAGGGTAAAAAGGGAAAAGTTGCAAAGTGGCATTATGGGAATAATGTGGAAGGCTAGGGGTAAAATGGTAATTTCACAAAGACTCAAGAAAATTCTTGAAGGGCCATTTTGGCCATGTGAAGAAAAAGGATGAAAATGATGACAAAGAAGTCATCTTTTTATTTAAGAAAAAGTTCAAAAAAAAAAAATGGAGGAAAATTCTAGAAAATAAAAGAAAGAGGAAAAAGAAAAGAAAATTCTAGAGAGGGCATGTGCCCCTCACATGATCATATAATTATATATATAGGTGAGTGGTCATCTTTTAAGTTCAAGAGAGTGGAAGACAAGGAGAGAACAAAGAAAAAAAAAAAAAAAAAAGAGAGAGAGCCAACAACAAGGCCATTCGGCCATAGCAAGGTTCAACAAGAACCTTGAGAAAATTTTCTTCAAAAAATTATTTTCTTCTAATTAAAAGGTTCTTAGCAAAGTGGAGTAGTCATTGGAGCAAGAAACCACATATTCTTGTGAGTTGCAAGTCCTATCCAAGAAGGAAGATAAGAGAAAAAGGTAAGAATCCATTCCCTTTTGATGTTATGGATGTTTGTGCATGTGGTTGAGTATTGTAGAATGAAGAAATCCATGAAATTCATGAAGTATGTGATGTTGGTGGTATGGCCGAATGTGGTAGTGGTGGTGTAGAAGCAATGAATTGATTTTATTTTGGTAGTTTGATTGTAGTGTTGTGAAATCTATAATGTAAAATGAATGAAAAACCATGAATATAACATATTGGAATAATAGCCGTATGGAGTAGTGTTGGCCGTTTGTATGTGTTGTGGTATAGAAAGAACGGATTAATTTTATGTAGTGTATTAGTTGTTGTTGTAACATATAGAAATGGATGAAAATGCATGGACATGCATGTGCCAATGTGATGGCCGAAGATGGTAGTGTATGTGGAAGTGGTGAATTAATTTTATTTAGTATACCTTGGTTGTTGTGTTGTGGATTATATGATGAATAATGAAGATTTAATGGTTAGAGATGGAGTGATGTATGAATTGAATTGAATTGAATAGAATGGAATGGAGTTGAATCGGAAATAAATGGAATGTTGTTGGCAAGATTATTGGTATTATTGATAGTTTGGCCGGGTTGAATTTCGGGATTGTTGTTGATTGAAATCGACCAAGATAGACTTGGTGGCATGGTATATTTACAGGGAAATGCTGCCGAAATTTCGGTAGCCAATCTTCATTCAAGAATCCGAGTTAAAATGCACTAATCAACATTTGGTAAACAGACCAAATTGTGGATTTTGGCGAATTTGCAGCTTGGATTTGAAGTAGCAAAAGGAGCGGAAAGAGGTATGTAAGACTTCACCCTTCTTTCTATGGCATGTCTTAGACGTACTAAGTCGGATACGAGCCTCGGGGACAACCCTACTCTCCGGAATCCGCACCTAAAGTTTCCCCTTTTTCATTCAGTGGAATTGAACTAGAACATGTGTAAAATGTTGAAAAACCTTTCCAAGTCCCTAGAACTTGCATAAAGAGGACCCGAATACTTTAAGATCCTCATAAGTAACGTCATGACACGTAACATATGTAAATTATGTACGCTATCTTATTTGGCCCGAGGTGGGCCCATTGTTCCCGGATTTTCTCTATCGCTTCGTTTGACTTGTTTTGGAATAGAATCCTAAGGAAACTTTCGATCCTCGTCCCGATTATTAAACGGTAGGTTCAAGCACTATCCTAATGTAAAAGAAAAAAAAAAAATGTCTACGATGACCGTAATAACGACGGAGTCGAAAATAAGAAAATGCCTACGATAGATATGTCGACGATATGTTTCGCTATAAAAATGAATATATGGAAATGTTAAACGATTTCTTGATATCGCAATTCTAGCGTAGGGAATGACTGCCATAAAGGTTCTAAGTAGATGAAACTATACCTTATGACCCTATTTGATGTTTTTCTCATAAATGATATTTTTCATAAGTAACTTCGCCTTATGATACGCGTATTTGTGCTTATCATCCCTTGTTTATATGATATATATATATATGGGGAATGGGAGGGCGTTGGGAGTGGGGTGGGAGAGCCGTGTCCGTCAGAATCGCGAGTAAAAAGTACCGTTTTCAAATGTTGGCTTATCATCCCGATGGGGAAGGGGTGGGAGACGCGGGATGATGAACGTAGGCAAAGGATACGGTTTTCCGTATATGTAAATAAGAAGTACCGTCCGGAAAGAAACGCGGCGTCTGTTACATCTAAAGATAAGCTCCATATGTTTATGTTATTATTGATGTACTTTTATGATATATATATGATATGATATACTTGGGACACGAATGAAGCTAGCATACAAGATGGGGAGGGGGGGCTCCACTTGGGAGAGCCGATGAGAATTCGGCGTAGAGACTTTGCAGAATCGAGGGCGAGTAAAAAGTACCGTTTTTCACGAAATGTTACTTAGAGAAAATTTTTTTTGAGTTCACTATGTATATGATACAAGATATATATATAATATGTTGGGACATGGGGTTGGGGAAGGGGTGACAAAGGGAGAGCCGATGTACTCGGTGTCCGTGAACGTAGGCAAAGGACACCGTTTTCGAAACGTTCTTATTTTCCGTATAGCGTAGAGAGTAAATAAGAAGTACCGTTTTTCCGGAAAGAAACTAAGTATGCATAGCATCCGCCCGAAAGGCACTCACACGTACAAAGTTACATCTAACCCGCATAAGCTCCATATGTTGGTACCGTTATTATTCATCACAAATTATATCAAACACACCCGTACATGCTTTTATCATGTTACTATTCACGTCTATACATACTCGTAAAATACAACAATGCTCGCCACCAACACAACTTCTTCGCCGCCGCTAACGGGATCGCCCAAACACAACATTACAAACACAACCGTACAAAAGTAGGCACAACCCACAAAACATGTCCTGACAAACAATCAATCGAAGCTAGAACAATATACAATATATATCCAAAAGTATAAGGTTGGTAGGCTCCACTTGTACGTACTCGAGTGCCGCCGAGTCATAGTATATGAGCCATGACGTTCGTTCGGTGTTAGAGACATTTCCAAAATATCAAAATGTTACTTCAAAATATAAGTCGAGGGTATAGAGTGACCGTCTTTGCTTTGTAGACGGTTCCGTCACGGTTAATATGTTAGTATGTTTCATGTCACGGGTCCCACATGATGATAGAGTATAGAACATAAAATTTACTTAGAGAAAAAAAAAGTCATTTGAGTTCACTATGTATTCTATTTTTAATTCGCATAGGGTGTCGCGGGAAATTATCTATGTAATAAGAGACTAGAGGGTTGGAGCAATCCGAGCCTTTATGCAAAAGATATGGGGTCAAAAAAAGTTATGGTGCCCATCACACCCTAGTAAAGTCGAAGACATAATGGTTCATATTCTTATCAAGTGTGACAATTATATAAGGTTCATATCAGCTCGGGTTTTGAATTTGGTCCTTAAGGGATGTAAAACTAAAGCATGCCAAAAGAAGGAAGGTTGCTTTGTCTCAAACGCTCTCCGATATGATCCAACTCAAGCTAAGTCCAAACTATGCTTCGAAGTCTGCCACATCTATAAACAAGCCATAAAATATAGCTAACGACTTTTTGGAGCTCTTAATTCTACGCGGGGCATCTAGGAATGGCTGACCTTCTCAACAACAACAACAATAACCAACCTAACAACATTAACAAGATCTTTCTTTTCCATTATTCAACAACCAAGTCACCTTCAAGCCAAAAGAAGAAATTCACATACTTATATAAGCAATTCTCCCAATGATATGACCTCTCCTCTAACTTTTTCTTCATTTCCAAATCATGAGAGAGAGAATTTACATTAAATATACAATAACCTCCAAAAAAGTCCGCAACATTAACAACATCATTTTGAGTAAACAAACATTCATGTTGTTCCGATTAGAAAGGTTGTGAGTTTGGCGATCAACACTAAACAAATACATATATGGATGATGAAGGTGTGATCGCTACTAAGCCATGATTTCAATCACAACGGAAACCCGGGACGGGAGGATATTCATCCATATTATCATACTACAATATGCGGACAGGTGAACATCGGGAAATGAAAAAGGGCAAATACAATGAATGGTTAGATGTCCCAAACAATTATAAAAGAAATAATGGGTTAATACAAGAAAAATGTCTGGGGTTGTTTCTCCAACTTCTTGGTCTTTTTTTTTTGGCTAAGTGTAAAGAAGAAAGATGACTTGAAAGTCAAAGCCACACTAAATATCTCCACTTGCTTGTGGCCCACACATGTGTTGTTCTAGATAAAATTGAACAAAGGGCATTCACTCCACTAACAAGGCCAACCATAAAAAAAAAAAGGATGATTTATCAAAAATTTTATCACTTTTGGTCCCAAATTTTTTAATTGGCATCGAATCCCATGTCCAAAATAAAATCGAAGGTCAAAAATCTCAACTTAGTATCCCGGAATAGTTTTGTCCTTAACTTATCATAATTAATCCGGGTTGTTCCAATGTACAAAAATACGGGTTCTAACATTAAGCGTGCTCAGGTGGGAGCAATTTCAGGATGGGTGACCCCCTGGGAAGTAAACTAAAAGTTCTACAAATTGAGGTATAAGGGACAAATGAGAAGCTAAGAGTGACCTAAGGGAAATCAAAGTGTACGGAATTGTTAGAAGCTATACGAGGTCACATAAAATGAGGTAGGCTAGACTGGAGAAGAGACAGAAATGCGTCACAGTTCCGGAAAGTCGGATAGGCTTGAACAATGTTTGAAAGTATTTTGTGGGTTAGTGAATAATGTATATATATATACATGAACGTGTAGAATATTTTACATATGATTATATTGATAGATATGGGGGTCCCAGCAACCGGCGCTATGGTAAGGAAGGCGTTAGTCAAGTGAGGGAATCGAAGCCCAAGTGACAGCGAAAGTGGACGGTATAAGTGCTACGAGGAAAGCTGTCATTATTTTGTTATGGACTGAGGCTGGAGGGTCTAATGTGGCGATAGTTGGGAAGGAAAGAGAGTGTGTTAGTAGAAAACAAAGAGAACAAAGTGTTGAAGGGAGGTACTCGAAGACGGTTAGCGTGTAAGGAGCCCCCAAAAGGGGGGGAGACCATATTACGTTGGACCTAAAAAGGAATCGCAACACTATCAAGTACCAGAAAAGGAAATCTATTAGCTGGGGATCAGAGTACAAAATATGTCGGTGTATCGCAAGAATACTTGGGAGAAAAGTAGAAGCGAAATAACAATGAGTATACTAAGGGATAGACCTGAGAATAAAGGAATAGCCTACAGCCGTATTGGATCGTTAAGTAAAGATCGCGTATCCAAACATAGTTTCCGTTAAGGTGTGGTAATGAACAGTAACAGAAAAGAGATGGTCTGAGAAAGACAAGGGTAATGTGTTGGTCCAGTAAATTAAAAGGCCCATGATATCGAACAAGGACTCGTGAAAAGGGTCAAGGAGTTCGATTGTGAGGAAAACAAGGCGAAGGATAAGAAATGGGCATAAAGGAAGGAACGGTTATAAACGGAACCCTCCCGTAGTATTATGACGCCCATAAGGTCAGTTGAACATTCGAGGACGAATGTTCTAAAGGGGGGGAGGATGTTATAGCCCGTATTTCGTGCGTTCGGATATTGCGAGAAGTGAAAGGCAAGACTATTTCCAAAATTATTTTAATGTGCAAGTGGGCCACGAATATTATTTATGAACATTATTAGTATGGAAATATTGAGAAAGCCTAAGGGTAAAAAGGGAAAAATTGCAAAGTGGCATTATGGGAATAATGTGGAAGGCTAGGGGTAAAATGGTAATTTCACAAAGACTCAAGAAAATTCTTGAAGGGCCATTTTGGCCATGTGAAGAAAAAGGATGAAAATGATGACAAAGAAGTCATCTTTTTATTTAAGAAAAAGTTCAAAAAAAAAAAAAATGGAGGAAAATTCTAGAAAATAAAAGAAAGAGGAAAAAGAAAAGAAAATTCTAGAGAGGGCATGTGCCCCTCACATGATCATATAATTATATATATAGGTGAGTGGTCATCTTTTAAGTTCAAGAGAGTGGAAGACAAGGAGAGAACAAAGAGAAAAAAAAAAAAAAAGAGAGAGCCAACAACAAGGCCATTCGGCCATAGCAAGGTTCAACAAGAACCTTGAGAAAATTTTCTTCAAAAAATTATTTTCTTCTAATTAAAAGGTTCTTAGCAAAGTGGAGTAGTCATTGGAGCAAGAAACCACATATTCTTGTGAGTTGCAAGTCCTATCCAAGAAGGAAGATAAGAGAAAAGGTAAGAATCCATTCCCTTTTGATGTTATGGATGTTTGTGCATGTGGTTGAGTATTGTAGAATGAAGAAATCCATGAAATTCATGAAGTATGTGATGTTGGTGGTATGGCCGAATGTGGTAGTGGTGGTGTAGAAGCAATGAATTGATTTTATTTTGGTAGTTTGATTGTAGTGTTGTGAAATCTATAATGTAAAATGAATGAAAAACCATGAATATAACATATTGGAATAATAGCCGTATGGAGTAGTGTTGGCCATTTGTATGTGTTGTGGTATAGAAAGAACGGATTAATTTTATGTAGTGTATTAGTTGTTGTTGTAACATATAGAAATGGATGAAAATGCATGGACATGCATGTGCCAATGTGATGGCCGAAGATGGTAGTGTATGTGGAAGTGGTGAATTAATTTTATTTAGTATACCTTGGTTGTTGTGTTGTGGATTATATGATGAATAATGAAGATTTAATGGTTAGAGATGGAGTGATGTATGAATTGAATTGAATTGAATAGAATGGAATGGAGTTGAATCGGAAATAAATGGAATGTTGTTGGCAAGATTATTGGTATTATTGATAGTTTGGCCGGGTTGAATTCCCGGGATTGTTGTTGATTGAAATCGACCAAGATAGACTTGGTGGCATGGTATATTTACAGGGGAAATGCTGCCGAAATTTCGGTAGCCAATCTTCATTCAAGAATCCGAGTTAAAATGCACTAATCAACATTTGGTAAACAGGACCAAATTGTGGATTTTGGCGAATTTGCAGCTTGGATTTGAAGTAGCAAAAGGAGCGGAAAGAGGTATGTAAGACTTCACCCTTCTTTCTATGGCATGTCTTAGACGTACTAAGTCGGATACGAGCCTCGGGGACAACCCTACTCTCCGGAATCCGCACCTAAAGTTTCCCCTTTTTCATTCAGTGGAATTGAACTAGAACATGTGTAAAATGTTGAAAAACCTTTCCAAGTCCCTAGAACTTGCATAAAGAGGACCCGAATACTTTAAGATCCTCATAAGTAACGTCATGACACGTAACATATGTAAATTATGTACGCTATCTTATTTGGCCCGAGGTGGGCCCATTGTTCCGGATTTTCTCTATCGCTTCGTTTGACTTGTTTTGGAATAGAATCCTAAGGAAACTTTCGATCCTCGTCCCGATTATTAAACGGTAGGTTCAAAGCACTATCCTAATGTAAAAGAAAAAAAAAATGTCTACGATGACCGTAATAACGACGGAGTCGAAAATAAGAAAATGCCTACGATAGATATCTTCGACGATATGTTCTGCTATAAAAATGAATATATGGAAATGTTAAACGATTTCTTGATATCGCAATTCTAGCGTAGGGAATGACTGCCATAAAGGTTCTAAGTAGATGAAACTATACCTTATGACCCTATTTGATGTTTTTCTCATAAATGATATTTTTCATAAGTAACTTCGCCTTATGATACGCGTATTTGTGCATGCTGTTTATATGATACATATATATGTGGGGAATGGGGAGGGCAACTGTGTCCACCTGATTCAGCTGGCTTATCATCCTGGACGCGGATGCCCGACGCGGGATATGGGGGAGCCGTACGCGGCGTTCGTTTATGTGATGTATGATATATATATGATATGATATACTTGGGACACGTTGGGGAGGGGGGTGGGAGAGCCGATGAATTCGGCGTCAGAATCGCGAGTAAAAAGTACCGTTTTTCGAAATGTTTCGTTTCGTATATGTGATATATATAATATGTTGGGACAACGATGGGGGAAGGGGTGGGAGAGCCGATGTACTCGGCGGCGTGAACGTAGGCAAAGGACACCGTTTTCTCGAAACGTTCGTTTTCCGTATATGTAAATAAGAAGTACCGTTTTTCCGGAAAGAAACTAAGTATGCATAGCATCCGCCCGAAAGGCACTCACACGTACGGTTACATCTAACCCGATAAGCTCCATATGTTGGTACCGTTATTATTCATACCGCACATGCTTTTATCATGTTACTATTCACGTCTTACATACTCAAGACAATGCTCGTACTGACCCCTCTTCTTCGGGGGGCGCGTTCATGCCGCGCAGGTACACCCAGACGAATTGAAGCTAGCATACAAGATGTTCCAGCAGGGTTGGTAGGCTCCACTTGTTCTGGAGTGCTGCCGAGTCATAGTATATGAGCCATGACGTTCTGTTCGGTGTTAGAGACTTTGCAGACAGAGTCGAGGGTATAGAGTGACAGCTTTGCTTTGTAGACGGTTCCGCCGGTTAATATGTTAGTATGTTTCATGTCACGGGTCCCACATGATGATAGACTTTACTTAGAGAAAAAAATTTTGAGTTCACTATGTATTCTATTTTTAATTGATACAGGAAATTATCTATGTAATAAGAGACAGAGGGTTCGCTCGGCTCCAGAGATGGGGTCGGGTGCCCATCACACCCTAGTAAAGTCGGGGTGTGACACTTATATGTTCACATACTAACCCGAACCCATACCAACAACATTTCAAGACATTCTAAGCAATTCATACAACATTTCCAACAACCCAAATTTTTCTCCAAAGCAGCCGAAAACAGCCCCAAAAACCGAGAGCCTCACTTAAACCATTCCTCATTTTCAAATCATGATTTGTATCCACAATTTACATTCTAACAATGCTATTTTCATCAATATACAAAATACATTAAATGTACAATAATCTCCAAATCAGTCCACCACAACTACAACATCAATTTGAGTCATTAGACAATCATTTCCAACATAGAATTCATAGCGACGACGACTAAAACATTAAGCGACATTCATTCGTTCATTGTCATATAATGTGACCCATTTCGATCAACACTACACATATACATATACGGATGATTCTCAATTGTTCTTCACCTTACAATGATCATAATAAACTAACTAAGCATAAATTCATCATTTCAATATCACACCACACACACACACCACACGGCTCAAGCACCACAAACCCAACTCATCTCCAACATTCCATATTTCATGATTTTCAACCATATTAACATACTACAACATGAATATAACCTTCATAACACAAAACAAGATCAAATCTTACCTTTTTCTCTTCAACTTCCAATAGCCTAGGGTTTCCAAAAGATGAAAAATAATAGGTTGATCGCTCCAACGATGCTTCCACGCTACTTAGGGACCCCAATATAGTGGGTTTACATCAATGGAATAATTTTGGAAGAGCTAAAAATGGGGGTTGATATTTGGAGCTGGCCGAGAGCTTCAATGGAGGGAGTCTTCAACTTTTTTTTTTTTTTCTAAGTGTTAAGTGTGTGGTGAATGAATGGAAGACTAAGTGGTCATCTTTTATCCCTTAAATGGAGTGTACAATTACCTTGGCCCACATTAATGAGTTGGATCACTTAAAAGATGACACAAAATTGTGTGGGTCCCTCTCCCACTATACACGGCCAACATGGAATTGTGGATGATTTTCATCTTCCAATTTTTATCACTTTTGGTCCCAAATTTTCCTAATTGTTCCATACCAATAAATTCATGCACAACTTATATCTCAAAATAAAATCGAAGGTCAAAAATCCCGACTTTGTATCCCGAAATAGTTTTGTCCTTAATTTATCATAATTAAATCGGATTGTTCCCATGTACAAAAATACGGGTTCTAACATCCTCCCCCCCTTAAGAACATTCGTCCTCGAATGTTAGATTAACCTTACGGATCATACAAACAATTTGGGGGAGTTTCCTTTTCAACTATCACAACAATACATTCATAGATCAAACAACATAGTCAAATGGAGAATTGGATTACCTGTAGGCTCTGAAAATAAATGAGGATACTTCTTCTTCATCTGCTCCTCGCCTTCCCAGTCACTTCCTCTCGGTTATTATTCCGCCACAAAGACTTTAACGAAGCCATATCTTTGTTCCGCAACCTTTTTACCTCGACGATCCAATATGGCTATAGGTCGCTCCTCATAAGATAGCTCCTCCGTGACCCGGATATCATCTACAGGAAAGACTCGGAAGGGTCACCAATACATTTACGAAGCATAGAAACATGAAATACGGGTGAACCGCTCCCAAATCAGCTGGCAGATCTAACTCATAGGCAACCTTGCCTATTGTGCGAACAATCTGGTAAGGTCCAATATATCTCGGACTGAGCTTCCCTTTCTTGCCGAATCTCATAACACCTTTCATAGGCGACACCTTCAGGAAAACCCAATCGCCAATCTGAAACTCCAAAGGTCGACGGCGATTATCTGCATATGATTTCTGTCGACTCTGAGCCGCTAACAACCGCTCTCGAATGAGTTTCACCTTATCCACGGCCTGCTGGACCACATCTGGGCCAATCAACTCAGTCTCCCCGACATCAAACCAACCGATCGGTGACCTACACTTTCTGCCATACAATGCCTCATAAGGTGCCATCTGAATACTGGAGTGGTAGCTGTTATTATAAGCAAATTCAACAAGTGGCAAATGATCCTCCCAGCTACCTCTGAAATCAATAACACAGGCTCGCAACATATCTTCCAATGTCTGTATAGTGCGCTCGGCCTGTCCGTCGGACTGGGGATGGAATGCTGTACTGAGACTCACCTGCGTCCCCAATCCTGCCTGAAAGGATCTCCAGAAATTAGTCGTAAACTCGGGCACCTCTCGTCGGAGATAATAGATAAAGGAACTCCATGAAGTCGCACAATCTCCCCGATATAAAGCCCGGCATAATCCTCACCGAGTAGGTAGTCCGGACCGAAGAAAATGAGCCGATTTTGTCAACCGATCAACGATAACCCAAATAGAATCATACCTCCGTGGAGTGCGAGGTAAACCCGTAATGAAATCCATATTAATGATCTCCCACTTCCACGTCGGTATCTCCATCTCGCAATAGCCCACCGGGCTTCTGGTGCTCAATCTTAACCTGCCGGCAATTCGGACACTGAGCGACGAACTCTGCTATATCTCGTTTCATACCATCCCACCAATATAAGCATCTAAGATCATGGTACATCTTCGTCGACCCCGGGTGAACAGAATATCGGCATAATGTGCCTCGCCCATAACCCGTCGCCGCAACCCCGCAACGTCGTGTACACACACCGCCCCCGTGAAATAACACTCCATCGTGTGAAATCTCAAACGGAGTCTTCTCCCCGTGCCGGGCCGCATCTCCGTACCGTGCCGAATCAGGATCCTCATACTGATGTCGCTTAATATCGTCTATAATAGAGGACTCAGCAATACCTCGAACAGAAACCCCAACATCTCCAGAATCAGCCAAACGAACTCCAAGACTAGCCAACTGATGAATATCGCGAACCATTTCTTTACTCTCCGATGGCACGTCCGCTAGGCTACCCATGGACTTGCGACTAAGTGCATCCGCCACAACATTAGCTTTCCCGGATGGTAGAGAATATCAACATCATAATCTTTAAAGAACTCTAACCACCTCCTCTCCGTCGCAAGTTCGCCCTCCTTCGCTTAAAGATGTACCGGAGGCTCTTATGATCCGTATAAATATCAACGTGAACCCCATATAAGTAATGTCTCCACATCTTCAAAGCATGAATAACCGCGCACCTCCAAATCGTGAGTAGGATAATTCTTTTCATGTTTTTTGAGCTGCCGAGAAGCATAAGCTATCACCCTGCCGTGCTGCATCAACACACACACCCCAAACCAATACCCGAGGCATCACAATAGATCACATACCCATCTGGACCCTCGGAAGTGTCGTGGACCGGAGCCGTAGTCAACTTCTCTTTCAGCAACTGGAAGCTACGCTCGCAAGCATCTGACCACTGAAACTTAGCTCCCTTCTGAGTCAGCCTTGTCAAAGGCGCTGAAATCGAAGCAAATTTCTCCACAAATCTCCGGTAATAACCGGCCAATCCCAGAAAGCTACGCACCTCCGTCGGCGTCGTAGGTCTAGGCCAATTCTTTACGGCCTCAATCTTCTGGGTATCCACCCGACGCCATCGCTCCGATAATATGTCCCGTAAATGCCACCGAAGATAACCGAATTCACATTTGGAAAATTTAGCATATAATCTCTCGGTGCCGAAGTGTGCCAAGTACCGTCCTCAAATGGTCCGCATGCTCGCTTCGACCGAGAATAAACCGAATATCATCGATAAATACGATCACAAACATATCCAAGAACGGTCCGAATACCCGATTCATCGTGTCCATAAATACCGCCGGGGCATTTGTCGCCCCAAAAGACATAACTCGAATTCATAGTGCCCATATCGGGTCCCGAATGCCGTCTTGGGAATATCACCTCTCGTACCCGTACTCGATGATAGCCCGACCGCAGTCTATCTTCGAGAAACACCGGCACCCCGCAACCGATCAAACAAATCATCAATCCTGGGGAGGGGATACTTATTCTTGATGGTTACCTTGTTCAGCTGCCGGTAATCAATGCACATCCGCAGCGAGCCGTCTTTCTTCCTCACAAATAATACCGGCGCTCCCCAGGGCGATGTACTAGGCCGAATAAAACCCTTCTCCAATAAGTCTCTCAGCTGCTCCTTTAATTCTTTCAATTCTGCAGGTGCCATTCTGTACGGAGGAATAGAGATAGGCTGAGTATCTGGCAACAAATCAATAGCAAACTCTATCTCCCGCTCGGGGGGAAGACCTGGAAGCTCATCTGGGAATACATCTACAAATTCATTAACCATCGGACCGACCGAAGAGTCGGTGCCTCTTCCTCTAAATCATGAACACGGACTAGATGATAAATATACCCCTTTCTGATCATTTTCTCGGCCTTGAGGTATGAAATAAACTTACCCCTCGGCGATGCCGTATTACCTGCCCACTCTATGACTGGCTCCCCTGGAAACTGGAAACGAACTATCTTCTTTTGACAGTCAACAGTAGCATAACAAGAAGCTAGCCAATCCATACCCATAATCACGTCGAACTCAGTCATATCTAACTCTACCAAATCGGCCTTAGTACAGCGGCCACAGATAATAACTGAACAATCTCTATAAACTCGACTGGCTATAACAGAATCCCCTACTGGTGTAGCTACCTCAAAAGGCTCTATCGACTCCGATTCTATCCCAATTTTATTAGCAACAAGTGGAGAAATATACGATAATGTAGAACCAGGATCAATCAATGCATACACATCTCGAGAGAAAACCAATTATACCCGTGACGACATTAGGCGACGCCTCCCGGTCCCGTCGGGCCGGCTAATGCATAAATGCGGTTCGAAGGACCGCTAGAACCAGAACTCCACCACGACCCCTCGCTCGCCCGCCGACGCCGGTGTACCTCGCCCCGCGGGCGCATAGCTACCGAGGATGAAGATGAACCCCCGCCGACCCGGCAGAGACGGAGCCGAACCGCCCGTACCACCCCTAACCGACGCTCTCTCATCCGATGGCCCCGACGGCCGCAAGTAAAGCACGCGCCGCGTGGCACGAAAACACTCTCCCC
Organism: Lycium ferocissimum; assembly: GCF_029784015.1. Taxonomy (NCBI): domain Eukaryota; kingdom Viridiplantae; phylum Streptophyta; class Magnoliopsida; order Solanales; family Solanaceae; genus Lycium; species Lycium ferocissimum. The sequence continues at coordinate 24,632 of NW_026725641.1, forward strand.
CGGTGCTCGTCCCACGCGGGAACACGGAGGTCCGGGTGGTCTCGTCCGACCGCCGGAGCCTCTCGTCCAACCGTGAGCTCGAAAACCCGGAGCTCGGCCGGCTCCCCGAATACCCCGCACCCTCTCGATCTCCCCGCCGAAAACCGCGGGGTGTGCCCCGTCGGCCGCCGGGGAGGATATCTCGCCCGCCGCCGACGAGGCCGTCGCCTCGAAATCCCCGCAGTACCCGCACGATCTAGCCCTCGGGGCCGGCCCCCGTCATCAACTCTATCAGCCGGCGCCTCTCGCGTCCGTCCTCCATGCCCCGGGCGTGAGCTCGTATACGGCGATATCCATACCGACCGAGCCGCTAACACCGCAGCTATCAACGAAGTACTGATCCAGCCCCACTATATATCTGTGCATCCGGTCAGTCATGCTAGCTACATATGCGGGCGCATATCTGGCCAGTGAATCAAACTCTAAGCTGTACTCCCGAACTGGCCTGCCCCGCTGCTTCAGCAGCAGAAACCGATCTACCCTGGCTCGCCTCACCTCCGGAGGCAGAAAATGGGCCAGAAAAGCCTCGGTAAACTCGCCCCATACGGCTGGAGGGGCACCCTCACCTCTGGGACAAAGCATCCACGACTCATACCGCTTAGTCGCTACATCGTGCAACCGGTATGACGCCATCTCAACCGACTCGTATCGAAGCACTAATCGGGCCGCAGGTCCGCCGCATCCGTCGGATAAACTCATAAGGGTCCTCTCGCGGGCTTTGACCCGAAGAACTCGGTGGCCCACAAAGTAGAAAATCACGAGCTCGTGACTATCGCGCCCGTCCGCACGATCATCATGCTCCCCCGCCGGCCTCGCCCCGCTACCAACCGTGTCAATAACCGAACCGCCTCTCGCAGGTCCCATCATCCGCCCCCGGCCGGGGGCCGGAGGTACTGTGTACCGGTGCCGCGGAGCCGGCGGTGGAGCCGCCCTCGTGCCGCACTCGTAGCCGCCACAAATCCCTCCGATACTGGCGGCGTAGCAGAAATAGCCGTCGGAGGCACAATCTCTGTCTCTATCTGAGCACGAGCCCTAGTAGTCATCCGGCTCGGCTAGTCTCGCCGCCACCGTAGACTTGCCCTTCTCCGGGCAACCGTGGCCTTCCTCGGAGGCATCGCTCGAAAACAGCATTTCGTCGAAAAGAGTCATCCTGATAACACAGCTCTATCGCACGATCTAAGATCAGAAGAAAAGACAACATCCTAAATGTCCTGTAGCTTCCTCGCTTATAGATGTGGTGCACAACACATCGATAAACAAGACTCTACTAGACACGATCTGTGGACACTCCGAGGACAAACCGCTCTGATACCACTTCTGTCACGACCCAACCCCGTAGGCCGTGACTAGTGCCCGATCTGGGCACCCAAACACACCTATCAAACGCTATCACAAGGTATATCAAACGCATCCAAGTATATAACAGAAGCCGACTAGGCTGTATTCCAAATTTAGATAATTTCCTAAAAAAAATTTCGGCAGAGTTTCCTTTGTTTTTTCGACTATCCAAAATAACCCCCGCGTACGTAAAATACCAACAAAGGCCACACGGGGCCAACAACACAACATATATACATACGCGGACCGGCCGCCGCGGCGAACGGGATCGCCCAAACACAACATATACAAACGCAACCGTACAAAAGTAGGCACAACCCACAAAACATGTCCACGTACCTCTAAACATGTACGTACGTAATCATATGACGGGACGGTGGCCCCGCCGTACCCCCGAACGAATATATACAAATGCATGAACGAATATATACCAAAAATATAAGCTCCGGAATGAGAGGAGCACTCCAAATAAAGTAAGAGGGTGTCCTAAACAGGTGGATCACCAAACCGTGCGTCCGTACCGCGGCATGAAACGCGCCCCCCCCGAAGAAAGGGGTCGCACGAAATATGTACCGAGTATGCAAAGCGTAAAATGTAATATACAATCCGAGATCAAATCGAAATAGAGGTACGTAAAGTAAATGCATTTCCAAAATATCAAAATGTTACTTCAAAATATAAATCATGCATAGGGCACAGGAAATATGGTCGCCCGCCCGTCGATGGCGCCATAACACAAGATAACACCGTAAAAGTTTCAAATCTCCGAATCTCCGTCACATATCATACACAAGATATCGCCATACACAAGCATCACACCAAATATAAGTGGAACCCGCCCTCGAGCGAGGAACTCGGTGAACCATAACACAAGATAACACCGGAATGTATCATAATGCGCACGACAACGTAACCGGCCCGGAACCGGCGAACGATATCATAGTAGGCACGAGCGGAGTAGTGAGTAATCATATGCATAAAATCATTATCATAAATCCAAAAGATAAGTAAAATAGTCATATTCGAAATCGGAATAATAATTATTACTTTTTGTTTCAAAAGTTATCGAATTCACATAAAAGGGCGTCGCGGGACCCACGGACGAGTATAGACCCGAACCGAGCCCGCCTATGAAAAACATACTCATTCTATATCATACAAACTCCTACGAAAATTTCAAAGCAATCCGAGCTTTTCTGAGAAAGTTATGAGCGTTTGAACTTTTGGAATCGCTAAAGAATAAGCTTTAAAACCAAAAATCAGCTTTCATGAAATCTTTACAAATTATGAATTCCAAGGATATAAGGATCAATGTTATGGCATATGAGCACAAGAATACCAAGGAAACACATGCGAATCATAGACAAGCTCGGATTTGCGAGAATAGAGTTTCCTAGAGGCTCGTATCATAGCCTACTTTAACTAAGGCATGCCAAAAGAAAGGTTACTTTACATACCTCAAACGCTCTCCAATATGATCCAACTCAAGCTAAGTCCAAACTATGATTCGGGCTGCCCACGATCTAAAAATAAGCCATAAAATGCCAAACATTAGCTAAAGACTTTTTGGGCATTAAATTCCAATTTCGCCCTTAATTCTACAGAAATTGGGCAGCATTTCCCCTGTAAATAGGCTACCCCGAGAATTTAACTCGGCCATATCAATCAACAACAACAACAACAACCAACCTAACAACATCAACAACCAATCCGAAAGACAAAACAACAATAATAGCTTTCTTTTCCATTATTCAACAACTTACATAAATTCGATTCGACGACTTGCATTCAAGCCAACGTCGATGCTTATATGTTCACATACTAACCCGAACCCATACCAACAACATTTCAAGACATTCTAAGCAATTCATACAACATTTCCAACAACCCAAATTTTTCTCCAAAGCAGCCGAAAACAGCCCCAAAAACCGAGAGCCTCACTTAACATTTTTCTTCATTTCAAATCATGATTTGTATCCACAATTTACATTCTAACAATGCTATTCTCATCAATATACAATTACATTAAACATACAATAACCTCCAAATCAGTCCACAACATTACAACATCAATTTGAGTCAATAGACATTCATTTCCAACATAGAATTCATAGCGACGACGACTAAAACATTAAGCGACATTCATTCGTTCATTGTCATATAATGTGACCCATTTCAATCAACACTACACATATACATATATGGATGATTCTCAATTGTTCTTCACCTTACAATGATCATAATAAACTAACTAAGCATTAATTCATCATTTCAATATCACACCACACACACACACCACACGGCTCAAGCACCACAAACCCAACTCATCTCCAACATTCCATATTTCATGATTTTCCTCCATTATTAACATACTACAACATGAATATAACCTTCATAACACAAAAACAAGATCAAATCTTACCTTTTTCTCTTCAACTTCCAATAGCCTAGGGTTTCCAAAAGATGAAAAATAATAGGTTGATCGCTCCAACGATGCTTCCACGCTACTTAGGGACCCCAATATAGTGGGTTTACATCAATGGAATAATTTTGGAAGAGCTAAAAATGGGGGTTGATATTTGGAGCTGCTGGCCGAGAGCTTCAATGGAGGGAGTCTTCAACTTTTTTTTTTTTTTCTAAGTGTTAAGTGTGTGGTGAATGAATGGAAGACTAAGTGGTCATCTTTTATCCCTTAAATGGAGTGTACAATTACCTTGGCCCACATTAATGAGTTGGATCACTTAAAAGATGACACAAAATTGTGTGGGGTCCCTCTCCCACTATACACGGCCAACATGGAATTGTGGATGATTTTCATCTTCCAATTTTTATCACTTTTGGTCCCAAATTTTCCTAATTGTTCCATACCAATAAATTCATGCACAACTTATATCTCAAAATAAAATCGAAGGTCAAAAATCCCGACTTTGTATCCCGAAATAGTTTTGTCCTTAATTTATCATAATTAAATCCGGATTCCTCTTTGATTCGCCCTCTTCCACATTCCTTCGCGGCTCCCTTTCTACCCATCTTTCTAAAAGTCTTGCCCTCTCGGACGTAGCTTTTCATTGGCGGCATCCCCGAAATCATAACAAGTATTAGGGAGAAGAAAATGTTATAACACGGCTCTATCGCACGATCTATAGAAGAAGAATGGTCATTTTTTCTAAATGCCCTATATTCGTTTATTAGTGTGGCACGCAACATACCATAAACAAGACTCTACTAGAACGGCTCGTAACATAGTTGGGCCCTAGTTTCGATATATTTTTGTCACGACCCGACTTCCCATGACGGGTACCCAGAGCTAACCACAGAGCACCACTCGTTCTATTTGTTATATCTCGCATTTTGTACATTTGGATGTCCCGAGTTAATGGCGAAAAGTTAAGGACAAGGTTATAAATTTTTTCGGTTGTGTTAGGAGTGCATAAGTTGCATATTCATTCTTTTATTGATATGGAACATTAAGGGTAAATTTGGAATCAATAAAAATGAGGGAGCTTTAGAAGTTGGGAAAAAAATTTTCATGAAGTGGCCAAATGGCCAATGTGGCCGTGCATTTGGAGTAGGTCCCACCTATGGTGGGCCAATTGTTTCATGCCATGAAGTGGTGCATGTGTACACCATGTATTTGTAAGGGACTTATGTATATATATGTGGATATTGAGGACCATGCAAGACTTATTCATCTTTTATGGCTTAAGGAAATTTCTAGAAAATTGAAGAAAATTGAAGAAAAAAAAATGTGTGAAAAAGAGTGCACATGACCGGCCATGTGCCATGAATAATATATATATATGTGTGTATGATGACCAAATATGACACAAGTCATCATTTTCACTCTAGAAAAATCAAGAAAACATGGAGAAAAAAGGAGAGACCATTCAATTTATAAGCTTGGCCGAAAATGGTCCTTGAACATTTGATCATGGAAAAATAATTTCTCCTAGCCTTTCTACCAATTGGAAGGCCCTCGTTAACATGGAAGTTGTTGGAACAAGAAAATCGTTCGTTCTTGCCATATACAAATATTAGAACGAAGATGTTGAATGGAAAAAGGTAAGGTTTAATCCTCTTTTCATATGTTATGGATGTTTGTGTGTGTTGTGGAATGTGGAGACGGATGAAGTTCATGAAGTTGTGGTGTGTGTGAGTGTGGCCGTGTGTGGGTGAGGTTGTGTAGGAGTAAAGAACTAATGTATTTAGCATGTTTGGATTGTGTATTATGGATAGTTGTACGTGTGGTAGAATGTGTAGAAATGAATGAACTTCATGGAATTATGTATGTTGAAATTTGGCCGTGTGGGGGTTGTTTTTGGTGGAACATGATGAGCTAATTTTGTGTAGTATTTTTGTTGTTGTTTGTTGTGGATTATGTGATGAAAATGAAGGTTTGATGACTCGAATGGAAATCGTAATCGTTGTGGGCTGATTTGGGACTTGTTGTGATTTTAATGTGGTTTCTTGTATTAATGAAAATGATGTTGCTAATGTATGGAATTGTTGATATAGTTTATGAATTTGGAAGAAAATGTGTTATTGAGGTTCCTAATGTAGTTGGAAGATTTTGGGTGGAATGGCCTATGTTTAGGGTTGTTTGAATATTGTATGGATTCCTTGTAATGTTCTTAAATCGTGTTTAAATGGTCTTGGATTAGCACTTGAACGTATGATCAATGATGTCGGCTTGATTGCATATGGTTGAATTGAATAAATGGAATGTTGATGAGTTATGTAGAAAAGACTTGCTAATGTCAGAATGCATTTTGAATCACTTATGGATATTGTTAGTATGGTTGTTGGTTTGGTTGTTGTTGATTTGGCCGAGTTGAATTCTCAGGGATGTTGAAGTTATAGGGGAAATGCTGCCGAAATTTTTGAAGGCAAAGTGTTACTTTGAAATTGGATTCTTAAGTGTTATGGCTAATGGTTGCTACCTAATGACATTATTGTAGATCGTGAGAAGTCGAGACGTAAGTTCGGATTAGCTTAGGAAGCGGCTAAGGTATGTAAGTGTCACACCCCGATCTTACTAGGGTGTGATGGGCACCCGACCCCATATTCGGAGCCGAGCGAACCCGCGGACTCTTGTTACTCACATATTCTCTTTGGATTCTTAAATCAAATGAAAGTAAAATACATAGTAAAATTTTCAAAATCTTTTGTCGTTCCTCAAATTAAACACGGGGCAAATGTAAGGACTCTATAACATAATGTATAATAAAAACATATCGGCTAGTAGGGCCGTTTTCGTAAAACCATACACTCTAGACCCACATATATATGCAAAGTCTCTAATAACAACCGCACATCGCACATATCCGACTTTTATTAAAAAAGGAACAAATGGAGTCTACCAACTCCGCCGGAACGTCTTCTCGTGATGGCTTTATGCATACGAGGTGTAAGCCGCGCGGCATGAAACAATAATGCGCCCGCAAAAAGGCGTCGATGCGAGCAAGGTAACCGAGTATGTAACGCGGGGAGTAGCAACATAGTAAGAGATATAAGCATGAACAATAACGGGATATCATATCGTGAGGTAAAGGTTGACCGTACATATGAACAATATATATATAAACATAGAACATATCATATATAACGAGAGTAACTTTGTGCATATGAGTGCCCCGGGGCGGATGCCATGCATGCTTGTACGGTCATATGGTATCATGGCGCCGAATTTAATCGGCTCGCCCGCATTGCGCCGAAATACTCCGGCTCGCCCATAAATCCCGTGTCCGGGATGATAAGCAGTATAAGGTAGCAATGAAACATGTTTCCCTTCCCATATATATATATATATATGTATCCCATCCCCCCAACCCATGTACATATACGGGTATGGCATGCGCATCGGGACAGAGCCCAAAGAAAGTCACATCATGTCGGAGTGACGAAAGGTCGGAGACCTCCGATCGCATTATGGAGTAATCATGGTCGCTTTGTCTCACCTTGAGGGAACAATTATTCTAAGATGAGACTATCAACGAAGGACAACATTAATAGAACATAGAACATATCATATCGTATCACATCATGTCATGTCATGTCGTGTCATAGACATTTTCTCATATCTGACATCATCATTGTCATCATAGAATCATAGTCGTTGTTTTAGTCATAAAAACTTTCAAAAAAAAGATTGTAAAACTTGGATTTGGAGAAAAATGAATATTTTGGAAAACATTTATGAACTTTTAGGAAGAAAATCAAGCCTTGGAATCGATGGACTAGTTAAAACAACTATTATTTAGTAGTCGGAATGATAACCAAAAGTTTCCTTTAGTTATAGTACGAAAATAAACCAAACGGAACAATAAGAGAGAATTCGGGAATAGTGGGCCCACCTCGAGTGAGCTGAGGTGGCGTACACAATTTACGTACGTTAAGCTTCATGGAGTCACTTATGAAGGTCTAAGGGTCACTCAGTTCCATTTGGGCAAGTTAGAGATGTTTAAACAATTATTTCAATAAAACACACCAAACTTAATTCAATTCTATTGAATGAAAAGGGCCAAATTCAAACTCGGATTTCTAAGAGTAGAATCGTCCCGAGACTTGTAATCAAGCCTATTACAACTAGGAAATGCCAAAGAAAGAAGGGGTAAGCCTTACATACCTTTTCCGCCTCATGCACGACTCCAAATTCAAATTCCAAATCCACCAAAATCTACAAATTGGTCACATTTACCAAACCTTAATTAGAGCATTTTAGAAGTGGAATCTTAAGGTAGCACTTGTCTATCGAAATTTCGGCAGCGTTTCCCCTATAAATACTCCATCCCACCAAGTTCAACTTGGCCAATTTCAATCAACAACAATCCGGGAATTTAACCCGACCAAATTATCAATACAACACCATTCATACAAATGCAAGAACTATGTTACCAATACCCTACTATATTCGGCCAACATCTTAGATGCATATTTCCATGCATTTTTCATCCATCTCTATCCATTCCAACAACAACACAAGACTACATAGAATTTACTCATTCTTTTCTCATGCATCACAACACAACAATCAACTTTCTAAACAATATTGATTCATCACTTTAATGCCACGCACACATACACGGCTAAAGCATCTGCATATTGCGGCCATATATCAACACACCAATTCATGATTTTCATTCATTTTACATTATGGACTACACAACACAACAAGCAACTACTAAAATAAGATCAATTCATCACACTTCCACAACATTTCTTCTATTCGGCCAAGCCTCCAACATACATACTTTTATATATTTCATTCATTCCTTCATACTACAACACATACCATCATCCGCAACACATGAGGGAGGGGATTAAGTCTTACCTTTCCACTTGTTCTTCAACTTCCTCCTTGGCTTATGGTTATGAATTTGTGAAAATGAGTGATGTTCTTGTTCCAACAACCCTTCCATGTTGTAGAGGACCTTCCAAGTGGTAGGAAAACTAGGAGAAAATAATTTTTTTCCATCATCTATCATGACTCCATTTTTTGGAGTCTTGGCCGAATGGCCTCCCTCTCCAACCAAGGTTTCTTCTTTTTTTTTTTTCCAAGTCTTGCTTAATGTAAAATAATGACCAACCCTCATATATATATTTAGTTCCACCACTTTTCCATATTTGCATCTTGGTCCCTCAAGTATGGACTCATGTTCCTTTTCTTCTTCCTCTAGAATTTTCCTCTTTTTTCTTGACTTTTCTTTTCTTTTCTTGAATTTTCTTCAAATTTCCCCAAAGATGACTAATTCCTTTCTTTCTCTCTTTTCCTTTTTTTTTTCGGCCACATGGCCTCTTCCAAGAAATTTCTTGATTACTTGTGAAATGACCATTTTGCCCCTAGCTTTTTTTAATATTTCCACAATCATTTCATGAATTTCCCGTTTCGCCCTTTGTCTTTCTCAATATTTCCACACTAACAATATTCATAACCAATATTCATAACCTATCGATGTTAAAATAATTTTTGAAAATGGTCTAGCCTTAACTTTCCACGCCGACTCGAAATTTCCAAACCTATAAAATACGAGTTATAACATGCTTTTTAGAACATTCGTCCTCGAATGTTCAACCGACCTTATGGGGCGTTATAATATTTCGGGGGATTCCTTTTATAGCTGCTCTTTCCTTTATGTCCGTTCCTTATTCTTTACCCTATTTTCTTCATAATAACTATCGCCCCTTTTCATGAGTCCTTGCTCCATGTCATAGGTTTTCCTACTTCGCCATATCAACTTGTTATCCCTGTCCTTTCCAGGTCATTTCTTTCCCGTTATTATTCGTCACCGCATCTTAACAAAAGCCATGCCTTGGTACGTAGTCTTTACTTAACGATCGGCTATAGGCTACTTCCTTACTCTCATATCCGTCTCTTGGTACATTCATTGTTACTTCGTTTCTACTTTTCTCCCAAGTATCCTGGCGACATGCCAACATATTTTGAACTACGATTCCAAGCTAATAGGTTTCTTTTTTCGACACTTGATAGTGTTGCGGTTCCCTTTAGGTCTAATATAATATGGTCTCCCCCACTTGGTGGGCTCCTTATACCAACAATCTTTCTATAAAGCCTTCGTTTATACCTTGTTTCTCATCTTCCTTCTAACTCCATGAACGACATAAAACTTCTTATCCTAAGTTTTCTTTTATCTTCCATCTATGTCATCCTTTTGTCCACATTCCCATCCACTATTCATCCTTTCATTTCCTTAGTTCGCTTGCTCGTAATTCTTCCTTGACTACGCATTTGTGCTGTGGCTGTGTATCCATGTCTCTCCCTATCCTCGTTTTTAGGTGACCCGTATAGCTTAAGGCTAACCATTCCGTATACTCTGATTTCCCTTAGGTCACTCTTAGCTTCTCGTTTGTCCCTTATATCTCAATTTGTAAAAACTTTTAGTTTACTTCCCAGGGGTCATGTCACACCCCGACCTTACTAGGGTGTGATGGGCACCCGACCCTTACCTAGGGCCGAGCGAACCCTCTGACTCTTATTCCATGCGTAATTTTTTTTTCCTCTAAATCAAATACACATAACAAAGCTTACTAAAATATTCTTTCTGTTGCTTCCCGAGCAAATCGAATTTGTAATCGTATAAAACTTATATCATAATACAAAGCGACACATTGGCCTAGAAGCCACCGAGAGAGGTTCGACTTCGGTAACCACGACTCGTCTCGCAAAGTCTCTACCGTAGTCATAAATCCCGGCACGTGTACTACGACTCGGCTACACTCCAGGCCAAGTGGAGCTTGCCAACTTCGCTGGAACATCTTCTATGTTAACTTCAACCCGTCTGGGTGTACCTGCGCGGCATGAAACGCAGCCCCCAAAGAAGAGGGGTCAGTACGAGCAATGTACTGAGTATGTAAGGCATGAACAGTAACAACATAGTAAGAGCCGTAGAGCACATCATGTAAAGAGAGTGCATAGAAACATATGAAATATATCATGGGAAGTCATTCGCACACGTAATGAGTAAGCGTATGGAAACATGGACCGTACCATAGGATAAAGTAACCCGTACGTATAAGTGCCCTTGGGCGATGCTATGCTTTCTTAGCTTTCCTTACTCATATATATATACATATATACATAACAAATAGAGTATATCATATTGCCGGCGTCGGCGGCCGATCCATTTAACCATAAATATACATCCCGCGTCCGGGCATCCCGCGTCCGGGACGATATCATGTGCCATACTCCAACTGATCAGGTGGATATGCGTATATAACGCTCTGCCCTTAACTCCATCTTCCCCGTAAATATATGCATATTTCACGTATAAATATCGGCGTCTATAGCGCCCTGGCTCTTTCATCATATACATATACTCATATCATATACATATATCAGCGTCTATAGCGCTCTGATTCTTTTTGTCATGTGTACATACGTATATATATATATATATATATATATATATATGTCATACGTCTATAGCGCTCGATTCTCGCTATCATATATATATACGTATGTCGAGTACACACATCAATCGGGATCACAAGGCATAATTCCATGTACTTAGAATCCTTAGAATAGTCATTCCTATAATAGACGTGGGATATCCAGAAATAGTTTAACATTCTCATGTTTTCATTTTTATAGCAAAGTATATCGTCTACGTATCTAACGTAGGCACTTTCCTCATCTTTGGCTTCATCGTTATCGCTATAAGATCACATTCATCATGGATACACTTGCACTAGGATGATACTGTACTTATCGTTTAACAATCGAGACAAGAGTCAAGGATTTCCTTAGGATTCTACTCCAAAACAAGCCAAATGAAACAATAAGGAAAATTCGGGAGCAATGGGCCCACCTCGGGTCAAATGAGGCGGCGCACACAATTTACGTGTAAGACGTTTCATGACATTACTTATGAGAGTTTTAAGGTAATCGGGTCTCATTTATGCAAGTTCTAGAGGTCTAAGAAGTTTTCCAACATTTCGCACCATTTCTAGTTCAATTCTACTGAATGAATAGTAGCGAATTTCAATCTTGGATTTCGAGAAAAGGAATGGTCCCCGAGGCCCGTATCCAACTTAGTACGTCTAAGACATGCCATAGAAAGAAGGGTGAAGCCTTACATACCTCTTTCCGCTCCATATGCTTGTTCCAAATTCAAGCTCCAAATTCGCCAAAATCTACAATTTGGTCATGTTTACCAAAACTTGGTTAGTGCATTTAGAACTAGATTCTTCAAATAACGCTTGGCTACCGAAATTTCGACAAGCACTTCCCCTGTAAATACACCATCCCGAGATTCTAACTCGGCCAAATTTTCATCAACAACAATCCGGGAATTCAACCCGGCCAAACTGTCAACAATACCAACAATCATACCAACAATATCCATAAGTGATTCAAAACGTATTCTAACATCAATAATTCCTTTCGACACAATTCGACAACATTTCATTTATATGCCACTAAACTACATATGATCAATTCAATACCAACGCTCTCAAGTTCAAATACCAATCCAAGGTCATTCAACATAATTTAAGAACATTCCAAACAATATGCCATAGAACCCGAAACCACCAATTTCCATAGGAACAACGACAATATCTTTCTTTCTTCCAAATTCATCAATGACGCCAATAATCCATACACTTATAACATTATTTTCATGAATTCAAGAAAGCATATTAAAATCATATTAACTTCCAAATCAGCCCACACAACTTATAACTTCGACATAAGTCATTAAACCTTTATTTTTCATCATAATCTACCATAACAACAACCAAGAATACTAAATAAAATTCCATTCATTCCTTATCACCAAAACAGCCCATTCACGGGTTCATCATCAACATCATAATTCAATAATTTTTATTCGTTTCTACATATCACAACAACACACCAACATGCTAAATACCATTATTTCTTCACTTCTACATCAACCATGCATACACGGCCACACATACAACACCATATTTTCATGAACTTCATTCATTTCCATGCTTCACAATATCCACAAACCATGTATAACATATGAAAATAAAGATTGGATCTTACCTTTTCCATTCAATCTTCTCCTCGGCTAGAGTTGGATTTTGCAAGACAAATGGTTTTCTTCTTCCAACAACCATTCCATGTCGTAAAGAACCTTCCAATTAGTAGGGAAACAAAGGAAAATAATTTCCATGAACAACTTGGGGGGGGGGGGGGGGCTGGTTCGGCCGCCCTCTCTTTGGCCGTTTTTCTCTCTTTTTTTTCTCCCTTCTTGTTTCTTGAATTTTCTAGAGTGGAAAATGAAAGACATGTCTTGCTTGGTCTTTACTTACACATATATATATATAATAATATATGAGCATGTGGCTGATCATGTGCAAATATTTTTTTTTCTCCAAATTCTTCTAGATTTTTCTTTGTCTTTCCCTCCAATTTTTCTTCAAACTTCTTGAATTTTCCCTTAAGTCACAAAAGATGAATTTTGCTCATTTTGTCATCTTTTTAATCACATGTAGTTGCATCATGTGGGCCATAGTCCACCTTGAATTTTTCTTCAACAAGTCATGCATAAAAGTTTCCAATTCCAAGTTTGCCCTTAAATTTCCATAACAATAATATTTATAAGCGACTCGCGCATTCAACAAAACCGGAAACTAGCCTTGTCCTTAACGTTCCGCCATTAACTCGGACTATCCAAATGTGCAAAAATGCGAGGTGTAACATCCTTCCCCCCTTTTGGAACATTCGTCCTCGAATGTTCAACTAGTCTTATAGGGTCGCATAAGCACCTCGGGGGAGCTCCCTTTTCAAAGCCGTTTCCATCCTTCATATTAGCTCTTAAGCTATCCAATACCGTTCTCTTTGTCATACTCTTTTTCTTTATATACGTCCTTTTTCTGGCGTCGCACTACTCAAAGTTTGTGCGAACTTCTCATATTACCTTAAACATTATCCGGACTTCTATCCACTTAGTGTCGGTTTTCCCGACCTTACTAATTCACTTCAATGAGAGGTCTCAGTTGTAACTCAAGCGTTCATACCAAACACACTACCGTATCAACTGTCTCTATCTCATCCTTACATTCCTCTCACCTGCTTTCCCCCTTTTTGGGGTGTACCTATACCATTATCCGTTTATACTCCGTCTCATATCCTCATTCCCAATCTCAATCGGTAATAGAATAATAATAGCTTACTTTGCAACACTTGTACCATTTACTCTTGCTGCCACTCGAACTTCGGTACCCTTACTCGATTAATGCCTTTCGTATCGTAACTTTGGTCGCTGAGATTCACATGTCCACCAATACAATCATATTTGGGATATCTTACACCTTTATATACACATATATATACAATTACTATTAACTAGCCCACAAAGTACGTCCAAACGCTGTTCAAGCCTATCCTAATTCAGCCGTGATGCACTTCCTGTCTCTTTACCAAGCAAGTTTGCCTCGTCCTGCGCGACCTCTTAAGGTTCTAGCCATCCCATACACTCTGGTTTCCCTTAGGCTAACTCAACTTTTCATTTGTCTCATATGTCCGAATATATCGGATTTCTCGCATACTTCCCAGGGGGTCACCCATCCTAGAATTGCCCCCACCTGAGCACGCTTAACTTCGAAACTTTGCTGAAATTCGATGCCTTAATGCTGATATTTTCGCGTCTCCTCCCCCATATACCCTTTATTACCTGATCTAGAGCTAACCGAAACTTCACAGCTTCCGAGACACTTTCGCAATACGCCCTTTCTCTTACAATTACCTGTTTGCCCTTTTCTTTTCCCGATGTCCACCTTCCGCCTGCATGTATGGCTATTTCCTGTCCGGCGCCCAGCTCCACGTAGCAGAACAAGTACATCAGTCCAACCTTACCTTTTCTGACTTTCCATATCATCATTCGCCTTTTTCCGCACCGCATGACGCCGCTGCGAATTCAACGATTAGTATAAGGGATTTTTATCTCCTATGACTTGGCTCTATCGCACGATCTCATGACAAAAAGAAGGTCAACCATTCCTAAATGCCCCGTAGCCTCCTGTTTATAAATGTGGCCGGCTTCACACCAATAAACAGGACTCTACCGGACACGACTTTGCAGACAACCCTTGGACCGACCTGCTCTGATACCACTTTGTCACACCCCGACCTTACTAGGGTGTGATGGGCACCCGACCCTTACCTAGGGCCGAGCGAACCCTCTGACTCTTATTCCATGCGTAAATTTTTTTTTCCTCTAAGTCAAATACACGTAACAAAGCTTACTAAAATATTCTTTCTGTTGCTTCCCGAGCAAATCGAATTTGTAGAATCGTATAAAACTTATATCATAATACAAACACGACACATTGGCCTATGAAGCCACGCGACACATCGACTTCGGTAACCACGACTCGTCTCGCAAAGTCTCTAATCGTAGTCGAAATCTCATGGCACGTGTACTCGACTCGGCTACACTCCGTGCCAAGTGGAGCTTGCCAACTTCGCCGGAACATCTTCTATATTAACTTCAACCCGTGCGGGTGTACCGCGCGGCATGAAACGCAGCCCCCGAAGAAGAGGGGTCGGACGAGCAATGTGCGAGTATGTAAGGCATGAACGGAACAACATAGTAAGAGGCAGAGAGCACATCATGTAAAGAGAGTGTTCTGCACATATGAAATATATCATGGGAAGCTGTACCTGTGCATGAGTAAAACTGTATGGAAACATGGACCGTACCATAGGATAAAAGTAACCTGTACGTATAAGTGCCCTTGGGCAGATGCTATGCTTTCTTAGCTTTCCTTACTCATATATATATACATATATACATAACAAATAGAGTATATCATATTGCCGAGGCGTCGGCAGCCGATCCATTTAACCATAAATATGCACATCCCGCGTCCGGGCATCCCGCGTCCGGGACGATATCATGTGCCATACTCCAACTGATCAGGTGGATATGCGTATATAACGCTCTGCCCTTAACTCCATCTTCCCCGTAAATATATGCATATTTCACGTATAAATATCGGCGTCTATAGCGCCCTGGCTCTTTCATCATATACATATACTCATATCATATACATATATCAGCGTCTATAGCGCTCTGATTCTTTTTGTCATGTGTACATACTTATATCATATATATATATATATATATATATATATATATATATATATATATATATACCAGCGTCCGATTCTGCTATCATATATATATACGTATGTCGGTACACACATCAATCGGGGACAAGGCATAATTCCATGTACTTAGAATCCTTAGAATAGTCATTCCTATAATAGACGTGGGATATCCAGAAATAGTTTAACATTCTCATGTTTTCATTTTTATAGCAAAGTATATCGTCTACATATCTAACGTAGGCACTTTCCTCATCTTTGGCTTCATCGTTATCGCTATAAGATCACATTCATCATGGATACACTTGCACTAGGATGATACTGTACTTATCGTTTAACAATCGAGACAAGAGTCAAGGATTTCCTTAGGATTCTACTCCAAAACAAGCCAAATGAAACAATAAGGAAAATCCGGAGCAATGGGCCCACCTCGGGTCAAATGAGGCGGCGCACACAATTTACGTGTAAGACGTTTCATGACATTACTTATGAGAGTTTTAAGGTAATCGGGTCTCATTTATGCAAGTTCTAGAGGTCTAAGAAGTTTTTCAACATTTCGCACCATTTCTAGTTCAATTTTACTGAATGAATAGTAGCGAATTTCAATCTTGGATTTCGAGAAAAGGAATGGTCCCCGAGGCCCGTATCCAACTTAGTACGTCTAAGACATGCCATAGAAAGAAGGGTGAAGCCTTACATACCTCTTTCCGCTCCATATGCTGTTCCAAATTCAAGCTCCAAATTCGCCAAAATCTACAATTTGGTCATGTTTACCAAAACTTGGTTAGTGCATTTAGAACTAGATTCTTCAAATAACGCTTGGCTACCGAAATTTCGGCAGCACTTCCCCTGTAAATACACCATCCCCGAGATTCTAACTCGGCCAAATTTTCATCAACAACAATCCGGGATTCAACCCGGCCAAATCATACCAACAATACCAACAATCATACCAACAATATCCATAAGTGATTCAAAACGTATTCTAACATCAATAATTCCTTTCGACACAATTCGACAACATTTCATTTATATGCCACTAAACTACATATGATCAATTCAATACCAACGCTCTCAAGTTCAAATACCAATCCAAGGTCATTCAACATAATTTAAGAACATTCCAAACAATATGCCATAGAACCCGAAACCACCAATTTCCATAGGAACAACGACAATATCTTTCTTTCTTCCAAATTCATCAATGACGCCAATAATCCATACACTTATAACATTATTTTCATGAATTCAAGAAAGCATATTAAAATCATATTAACTTCCAAATCAGCCCACACAACTTATAACTTCGACATAAGTCATTAAACCTTTATTTTTCATCACAGAATCTACCATAACAACAACCAAGAACACTAAATAAAATTCCATTCATTCCTTATCACCAAAACAGCCCATTCACGGGTTCATCATCAACATCATAATTCAATAATTTTTATTCGTTTCTACATATCACAACAACACACCAACATGCTAAATACCATTATTTCTTCACTTCTACATCAACCATGCATACACGGCCACACATACAACACCATATTTTCATGAACTTCATTCATTTCCATGCTTCACAATATTCACAAACCATGTATAACATATGAAAATAAAGATTGGATCTTACCTTTTCCATTCAATCTTCTCCTCGGCTAGAGTTGGATTTTGCAAGACAAATGGTTTTCTTCTTCCAACAACCATTCCATGTCGTAAAGAACCTTCCAATTAGTAGGGAAACAAGAGGAAAATAATTTCCATGAACAACTTGGGGGGGGGGGGGGGGGGGGCTGGTTACCCCTCTCTTTGGCCGTTTTTCTCCTCTTTTTTCTCCCTTCTTGTTTCTTGAATTTTCTAGAGTGGAAAATGAAAGACATGTCTTGCTTGGTCTTTACTTACACATATATATATATAATAATATATGAGCATGTGGCTGATCATGTGCAAATATTTTTTTTTTTCTCCAAATTCTTCTAGATTTTTCTTTGTCTTTCCCTCCAATTTTTCTTCAAACTTCTTGAATTTTCCCTTAAGTCACAAAAGATGAATTTTGCTCATTTTGTCATCTTTTTAATCACATGTAGTTGCATCATGTGGGCCATAGTCCACCTTGAATTTTCTTCAACAAGTCATGCATAAAAGTTTCCAATTCCAAGTTTGCCCTTAAATTTCCATAACAATAATATTTATAAGCGACTCGCGCATTCAACAAAACCGGAAACTAGCCTTGTCCTTAACGTTCCGCCATTAACTCGGACTATCCAAATGTGCAAAAATGCGAGGTGTAACAGGTCACCCATCCTGAAATTGCTCCCACCTGAGCACGCTTAACCTCGAAACTTTGGTGAGATTCGGTGCCTTAACACTGATATTTTTGCGTCCGCTTTCTCACATGGCCTTTACTACTCAATCCGAAGCCAATCAAAACTTTACAACTTCCGAGATATTTTCGTAATACGTCCTTTCTTCTATAATGACTCGTTTTGCCCTTTTTAATTCACGATGTTCGCCTTCCTTTGTATGTATGACTATTTCTGTCGCACCTTTTGACTCCACGTATGTAACAAATATATCCATCCAGTCTCACCTCTTTTGACTTCCATATCATCCCTCGCCTTTTTCCGCCGCTACTAGGTGTCTGCGAAAATCGACGGTTAGTATAAGGAATCTTATTTCTTATGACTTGGCTCTATCGCACGATCTAAGACAGAAAAGAAGGTCAACAATTCCTAGATGCCCCGCAGCCTCCTGTTTATAAATGTGGCCGGCTTCACACCCATAAACGGTGACTCTACCGGACACGACTTTGCGTACAACCCTTGGACCGACTCCGCCGATACCACTTTGTCACACCCCGATCTTACTAGGGTGTGATGGGCACCCGACCCCATATTCGGAGCCGAGCGAACCCGCGGACTCTTGTTACTCAAATATTCTCTTTGGATTCTTAAATCAAATGAAAGTAAACTACATAGTAAAATTTTCAAAATCTTTTTGTCGTTCCTCAAATTAAACACAGTCTGCAAATGTAAGGACTCTATAACATAATGTATAATAAAAACATATCGACTAGTGGGGCCGTTTTCAAAACTGATACTCTAGACCCACGACTCTGTCTGCAAAGTCTCTAACTTCGAACAACTGCACATCGCACATACTCTGACTCGACAGAACTCCAGAACAAATGGAGTCTACCAACTCCGCTGGAACGTCTTCTGTGATGGCTTCTACTCATCTGGTGTACCTGCGCGGCATGAAACGCGGCGCCCAAAAAGGGCGTCAAGACGAGCAAGTGCGAGTATGTAAGGCGGAGTAGCAACATAGTAAGAGATATAAGCATGAACAATAACGGGATATCATATCGTGAGGTAAAGGAATGACACGTACATATGAACAATATACCGCATAGAAACATAGAACATATCATAGGATAACGAGTAACTTGTGCATATGAGTGCCCGTATGGGGCGGATGCCATGCATGCTTGTACGGTCATATGGTATCACGGCGCGAACCGATCGGGGCACCGCCCACATTGCTTGAGAAATACTCCGGCTCGCCCATAAATCGCGTCCGGGATGATTATTGGTGACCAGTGGCAATGAAACATGTTTCCCTTCCCATTTCCCCCATGTATACATGTATCCCATCCCCCCAACCCATGTACATATACAGGTATGGCATGCATGAGAGCCCAAAGAAAGTCATGTATCCATCGGAGTGACGAAAGCTCGGAGACCTTCGATCGCATTATGGAGTAATCATGGTCGTTTTGTCTCACCTTGAGGGAACAATTATTCTAAGATGAGACTATCAACGAAGGACAACATTAATAGAACGTAGAACATATCATATCGTATCACATCATGTCATGTCATGTCGTGTCATAGACATTTTCTCATATCTGACATCATCATTGTCATCATAGAATCATAGTCGTTGTTTTAGTCATAAAAACTTTCAAAAAAAAAAATTGTAAAACTTGGATCTGGAGAAAAATGAATATTTTGAAAACATTTATGAACTTTTAGGAAGAAAATCAAGCCTTGGAATCGATGGACTAGTTAAAACAACTATTATTTAGCGAATGGAATGATAACCAAAAGTTTCCTTTAGTTATAGTACGAAAATAAACCAAATGGAACAATAAGAGAGAATTCGGGAATAGTGGGCCCACCTCGAGTCAGCTTGTCACACCCTAATTTTCGTTAGGGCGTGATGGGCACCCGACCCTTATTTAGGGCCGAACGAACCCGCGGACTCACATAATAGTCATACTCACGCAAGCTCTCAAATCATGACACAAATATACATAACAAAAATTTATCGAAGAATAATATGTTTCCTTTTTTCTCAAGTCAAATAAAATCTTGCAACATATGAAACTTACAATACAACACATAATCATACATCGGCTTACATAGCCGTTTCCATAACCGACATCTAATACCCACGACTATGCCTCGCAAAGTCTCTAACACGGAACATGAATCCATATCACAAAACTCGGACAGCGGCCTCCGGAGAAAATAGAGCTCGCCAATCCCGCTAGAACATCTTCTCGCTAATATCTTCAAATGCGGGTGTACCGCGCGGCATGAAACGCAGCCCCGAAGAAAGGGGTCGGACGTGAAGATGTACCGAGTATGTAAAGCGACAAATACGAATCGAATCATACGGAAATAAAGAGGACAGAATGGTAGTTCAGTAACTGGACCTCATAAGCTTACCTCGAACGTAAATCATGCGTTTCGGAAGCACTAATGGGCTGAGTAACATAAATAAAGAAATCATCATAACATATGCGTACACAACATGCCCCGGCCCTCTAATGAGGGACGCGGTAAGTAAAATCATCATATGTATGCACATGTAACATGCCCCCGGCCTCTAGTGAGGGACGCGGTGAAGGAAATCATCACATGCCATCCCGGCCACCTCCCCGTCATCACATCATCATAGGTATATATATATATATATAACATGCCCGGCCCTCTAGTGAGGGACGCGGTGAATAATGCAGAGAAACGTGCACGAATACATGCCCTGGCCCGGGACGCAGTGAAAGAGTGGCTACAGCTCGCACGAGCAGAGTAGTGAGAAAACCATATGCAATACAAAATATACAACATTTTACAGAGACTCGAAGGCGTAACACAGATAACAGATCTCATAGCGGACATTTAACAATAATCAGAGCATAAGTCTTTCGGATGTCGAAATATTTCATATCAGAATAATCTTTCTGGAGCATTTGCAAACTCCAAAGTAGGTCATCAGACTCAAATAAATATATGTAACAGTTATTCTGTAGAAATTAGAAAGGTAGCTAAAACTTTCCTTAGTTTTTATTTATTTCCAAAGTAGTTCAAGCGGAACAATAGGAAAAATCCGGACAAAGTGGACCCACCTCGGTCAAATGAGGTGGCGTATGTAATTACGCATGTCAAACTTCATAACGTCATTTATGAGTATTTCAAGGTAATCGGATTTCATTTGCACAAGTTTTAGAGGTTAAAACAATTTTACTAACTATTCACACAATAAACCATTCAATTTATTGAATGAAAAGGAAGTTTCTAGACGTGGATTCAAGAGTAGAGTTGTCCCAGAAGTTCAAATTCGAGCCTAGTATATCTAAGACATGCCAAGAGAAGAAATGGGAGAGCTTTACATACCTTTCTTTCTTGTTAAGCTCGTCGAGACTCCAATCCCGTTTCGTCAAAATCCTACAAATGGTCACATTTACCAATTACTATTCATGAGGTTCAAACTTCCAACTTGGGTTTAGTATCCGCTCACCGAAATTTCGGCAAAGATCTCCCCTATAAATATGACACCCGAGCATTTAACTCGGCTCAATTGTTAACAACAACAACCACGGAACATCAATAATTGACTAGAATCGCATTCTAACATAAATAGTCATCTTTCTACATAAGGCGACAACTTCCAAACTAATTTTACATTTTCAATCCAATATCGATGTTTTCACACTCATTTACTCATCAAGACCATTCCAACCTCGTTTGGAGGCATTACATATAATTTTACATATTATTCGCGAAATATACAGACTTTCCAACGAAACCATAACTCATCCGAAACTTCCATTCTTCGACAAACATATTCGTAACACATTATCATCTCTCAAATTCATTAACGACCATCACAACTAGCACTTAAGCAATGCATTCTCATAATTGCATATGAACTATGTTAGCACACATATACTTTCCTATAACACATATATGCAATTCTAATGCCAAACTTAAATCGTTAAACTTCCATTCGCATTATAGATCATAGCAACACAACTAACATTTTAAACAAAATAAATTCATCATTACTTCATCCCTCCATATCCCACGGCCAACATGCAAATTTACAACTTCATCCCATTTTCATTCAACTTTCATTTCCAATACAATTTCCATAATAACCACAACTAGAATACAACATAAAATCCACCTCATCTCAACTATACCACACACACCCATGCACGGCCACATGCATAAATTCATACCCACTTTGCAAACTTCCATATTTCTATATATTCTACTCATTTACATACACTACAACACAAACAAACCTTCAAAACATAATTAGAAGGGATGAATTCTTACCTTTCTTCAAGCTTCTTCACTCCACCAAATCATCCAAATGACAAAACCAATGGTCTATCTTCCGAAATAACTATACCAAGTTGTAAAGGGACCTTGAATTAGTATATATATCACAAGAAAATAATTTTTGGGAGGAGATTTCATGGGGAGAAATTCCCCACCTAGGCCGAATGGCCTTTTTTTTTTTTTTTTTGTTCTTGATCTTCTTTGTTCTCCTCCTTCTTTATTTCTCTTGAATCTTCTAATGTTTAGTGCCAATTTAAGCACATGAAGTTAATAATGGACCATGGGTTGGGCTAGCCATATGGCCGGCCACCCATGCCCTTTTGGGCTCTCTTTTTTTTTTTTTTTCCATTTCCAAGCCCAATTGCTTAGTCCATATTTTTTGTAATTCATGAAACCATTTTAAAATCCCAATTTTACCCTTAGTCTTTCCCAATATTTCCACATCCGAAACTTTCGTAACCAACTTATATCAGCAAACCAAAACATAACATTGTCCTCAACTTACTACAATTATCTCAAAGTGTCCAAATATTCCAAATACGGTTTATAACACTCGTGCTTAGCTTATCGCATTCATCTCAAAATATCCGAACGTGCAAATACGGGTATAACATCCTTCCCCCCTTTAGAACATTCGTCCTCGAATGTTCAACTAATCATATAGGGTCTTTAAGGATCTCGAGGGGGGGGGGGGTTTCATTCACTACCATGAGCCGCAATTTCATTTACCATCCTATTTCTCTTTCATTTCCTCCTCGAGTTCGTAAGTCATTTCTCTTCCGTTTATTATTCCGCGCGTTGCCTTAACGGAAGCCGCATCTTAAGCACGCAACCTTCTTACCTTACAATTAGTGTAATAAGGTCCAATGCGTCTTAAGTTAAGCTTTTCCTTCTTGTCGAATTTGGTTACGCCTTTCGTGAAACACATAAATTCGCCCGCTTTTTGATAGCCGACTAATTCCGATCATTTGCTTAAATCGTCTTACAATCTCTCTTACTCATCTTGTTACATTTCCAACGCCTTGCCTCGTGTCATTACCTTATCTTTAATTCGAACTCTGCTACTGTCCCTTGCACGACCTGCGTATTTGATCTTAGTCACGCTCGTTCCTTTTTCCTGATTCGTACTATTTCAGATCTTACTCCCGTGCTCGCATTTGCTAGGAGTCTACTTTATCATATTTCTTTTCCCCACTTTTCTTACTTTCTACCATAGGAATTTTTTTTCCAGTGCTAGCAACCATTCTACTGCCTACATCTTAACCTCTGATCCCGGATAGCCGTACTATCCTCCACGATGTCTCCGTGAGCTACTTGTTATTCTCCTTTATCATATTTTCCTCCTAAAGTCTCCATTTCCTAATATCACGTTATTTCGGATACTTACAATTAATCCTCAGCGCCATCTCGACTATTACCTTGACTTCTATTCCTTTACCGCTGGCTATTCGATTTCTAGCTTGTCTCAAAGAACGAACTTCACCGCGGCCCACGCATTTGTATCCAGGACATTGTCGCGTCGATTGTCTTCGTCTTACACTTGTATCTCTCCCTTGCTTCCCCCTTTAGGGGGGGGGTGTACTTATGCTATCGCCTAACTCTACTTTGCCCCAAATCCGTATTTCCAATCTTAATTAGATAGCGCACCTATTCTGACATTTTTAATTCCTTTGCCTTCCGTCTACTCGCTTTCTTTCTTTTCCCAAACATCGTAGTATTAAGACTTTCCAAGCTTAACTTGTAGTGAAAACAACATCAACTTGCCTCGTAACATTTGCACTTTTATATATATATATATATTTCCATTTGAACCTTGTTGTTCCGTCCGATTGGTGCCTTCCATATACCGCCACATTGATTTCCGGAATACATATATCCACTGATCCAACCATGTGCAGGATATCCTGTGCATACCTATGCGCACTTATAGCCCCTACTATCTTGCTTACAAGATATCTCCAAACACTATTCCAATTCACCCTAATTCTAGAGCCGCGTTGTACCTTTTTCTTCCTTTACTAGTCTAATTTGCCCCGTTCTACGCAACCTTCTAGGGTTTCTGTCCATTCCTCAGACTCCTAATTCGTCCTTAAGTCACTCTTACTCCTCATTTGCTGCTTGTGTCTGAATTTGTAGAACTCCCGTAAAACTTCCCGGGGGGGTCACCCATCCCGGAATTGCTCTCATCCCAAAGACGCTTAACTTTGAATCTTTGATGAAATGCGGTGCCTTAACGCCGTGATAATCGCGTCCACCTCACCGCATTGCCTCCGTCACGTGATATGGAGTAAGTCGAAGTCTTAGCGGATTTCGAAGCGCTCTCATAGCATAATTACTATTTTACCCCTCCTTTGGTCCTCGGTATTCGCCTTTCATCCGTGGATGTGATTACCTTTCGTCCCGAACCTTCGTGTCCCCAATGGCGACGAGCTCACTTTAATCGTCATTACTTATAGATGCACGGTTACCGGCCTCGAAAGTCTGCTCCCATTTTTACCGCTTTCCCTTCATCTTTTCTATACCCGGTTTTCCACATTCCCATCACTTATAGTATTCGTGTCCTTAGCTACACATGTCATGATCTACCATTATACGTTATCTCGCTCTCTTCCTACTTACTCCTTCCGATTATCCTTTCTTTTCTTACGCCCACTATCATTTCTACTATTGCCTAACGCTTATTCCGAACTTTTCCTTTTCACACTTGCCTTTTATATTCTAGCTACGTGGATCATATCTTAACTTTGGCTATCTTCTCATTGGGCTTTACTTATTTTCATAAGAATCCTCGTTATATTCACATTATATCGTATTCGTGCCTTATTCCTATTTCTTAACCTTTTTCTCTTTTTCCGATCCACTTCATCCCCAATGTTCCACAAGTTTTGCTTTATTGTCACGACCCAACCCCGTAGGCCGTGACTAGTGCCCGAGTTCAGCACCCAAACTTGCTATCAAACCCGAACCGCAAGCACCCGGGCTTATGCCTATATGAATATCAAACGCTGCTTCAAACACATCTCAAACTCAAACACGTATATATATCAGAGGCCGATAAGGCTCACAAATGGCGCACCGGCCCAGAACACATAATATACAAACTCATCTGTACAGGGTAGGCACACAACCCACATATACGTCTACAGACCTCTAAACAAACCAACAGAAATATATGACGGGACAGGGCCCCGCCGTACCCCTGAACACACACACACATGTGCAACGAACGAGTATATACCCAGATGTAGGCTCCAAAATGAAAGGAGCACTCCAACACAGCAGGATAGGTCTCCTAAACTGATGGATCACCAAACTGGGCGGCCGTACCGCGGCATGAACGCAATTTCCCAAGAAAGCCGGGTCGTACGAAATATGTACCGAGTATGCGAAAGCAGAAATACAAGAATAAATACGAGTCACACACCGAAAACAGAGTACCGAAAGTAAGTACCATTCCAAAATGCCAAATGTTTATTTTCAAAATAGAAAGCATGCAAAAGAACGTAAAATATGGTCGCCGCACCACAATGGCGCCATAACACAAGATAACACCGAAGGTTTCAAATCTCCGTACAACCCCGAACGCAACACATCACCACAACACATCATAAGCTATATCACAAAGATAACTCCATAAACGGAACCCGGCCCTATGGCGAGGTCTCGGGGAACCGTAACACAAGATAACACCGGAATATATCATAGTGCGCACGACAACAAAACTGCCCGGAACCGGCGAACGATGTACCAACAAACCGCACGAGCGTAGCCGTGAGTAACCAAATGCATAAAATCATTATCATAGGTTCAAAAAGTAAGTAAAATGACCGTACTTGGGAACCGGGGAAATCGTCATACCAAACTCTCTCAAACGTCATCAGAAAAGTACAAAGGAAGGTCGCGGGACCCACGGACGAGTGTCAACCCGAGCCGGGCCCGCCTATGGAAAACATACTCATCACACGTCATACAACCTCCCACGACGATATCGAGGCAATCCGAGCCCTTAGTCGAAAGTTATGAGCGTTCGTAGTTTCAACATCGTTTAAAATAGAACTCTTTGAAAACCAAGTTTTTTATGCAACTTTAAAATCAATTTTTCCAACAACATCAAAAACCAATATTTTCTCACATCAACATACGAGTACCAAAAGACAAACGCGAATCATAGACATGCTCGGATTATGAGAATGGAATTTCCTCGAGGCTAGTATCATAGCCTATATTGAACTAAGACATGCCAAAAGAAAGAAGGGTTAAGCTTTTACATACCTCGCTCGCACCCAACGCTTAATCCAACTCAAACTTATATCTCGAACTCCCCAAGATCTACATGACATTAACAAATACCAACGTCAACCAAGCATTTAGAAGTTTATTTCCAACTAACACATAATCCTACGGAAAATTCAAAAGCACTTCCTTTATAACGGATCTTCAACCCCGAGAATTCAACTCGCCAAATTCAACAACACAACAAACCAACAATCATTCCAACAACATCCACAATCAATTCGAAACGCATTCGAACATTAAAAATCCTTCTCCACACATTCCAACAATATTCCAATTATACTTACTATAACTACATACTTACAAACCAACATGTAATCAAACTAACGATATTCAATTATCAATCCAAAACCATTCAAACAACATTCAAGAACTCTTTAAACAATTCACACAATATTTCCAATAATCCAACAAGGGCTTCAAGTCACCCGAAATTGTCCCTTAACCCGAGAACACATCCATAACACATTCCTTTATTTTCAAACCATGATTTACTCCAACAATCCACTTTAACCACGCCATTTCCATAAACATAAAAAATTACACTAAATACACAAAGTCCTCCAAATCAGCCCATAACACTTATCATACCAAGTTGAGTCATCAAACTCTCACTTTCAACATAGAATCCACATAACAACAACAACCAAACAAAACCCTAAGAAAAATTGATTCATCTTTGCACACATGAAGGGCCTTATTCGGCCAACATACCAACATACACACTTCATGATTTTTATTCATTTCAACACACCACAATAACCAAACACACTACATAGTATAAATTCATTCTTTAACATACAAAATTGTCCATTTTCGGCCACAACAACATCACACAACTTCCATGACTTCCATCCATTTCTACACTTCATAACAACATGCAAACACACTAAATACAATTAATTCATTACTACTACTACACAACACACCATCGGCTACAACACTAACATGCCATATCTCATGAATTCCGTCCATAACAACATACAACAACACACATAAACCTTCCATAACTCATAAAATAAGATTAGAATTTACCTTTCTTCACAACTCCTCAACTTGTCCAAAGTTGGCCAAGGATGAAAACGAACAATCCAACGCTTGAAACAACAACTCCACGTTACTAAGCACCTCAAATTAGTAGGTTTGCATCAAAGAAATAATTTTGGTGGCTTACTTTTTAGTCTTGGTTTTTGCCTTTTCTTGGCCGAATAGGTTGGTCTTTTTTTGCTCTCAAGGTTCTTGATTTTTCTTGCTAATGAAGATAATGATATAATGGTCCCTTAAGTCATTCCTTTATTTCAAATAATGGCCAACCATGTGGCCATGGCCCAATTAAAGGGGTGGCCGGCCACATGGCCAGTTTTACTCCCCCTCCATTTTTTTTTTCAATAATGGCCAACTTCCACAATTTCCACTTTTGGTCCCGAAGTTTCTTTGATGATTCCATACCAATAACGGCCATACACACTTAGGTCTTACGACAAAATCGAAGGTCACACGTCCCGACTTCGTACCCCGGAATGGTCTTAATCCTAACTTATCATAGTTAACCCGAATCGTCCCGTCGTTCAAAATACGGGATGTAACACTTATCTATTCATTCGTACTCGTCACAGTTCTTTTCCCGGGGTCAGCCATACTCGTGACTTAGTCAAATCTTTCATTGTTATTGCCACGACTTTTCAAGATATATTATAAATCTATATCTCATTTTCACTTTATTTGGAAAATTTCACAGTGAGCCCCCTCTCAGAATCGTTACTATCCCAAAACCCTCGCATACGTAAAAAATAATGCCTCTCGTGGCCAATATATATATACGCATATCATGTCATGTCACAACTTCACTGTGGCTCTCAACATCACCGACAATACAAAAATAATGAACATACCTTATGGGCTCAACTCAAACCGCACTCTATTGTTCTTCGTTTACTTTCCCTTTGATCTTTCGTTCGTATTCACTGCAGACTTCTTACCCGACATGTATCTTTTCAGACCGTCACTTACCTCTCATGCTTTATAGCTTCCAATATCGCGTGGTTTTCTTCCGTCGATGCCATATCGCTAAAATCGAGGTTAGCGCAAATAATCTCATTTCCTATGACTTGGCTCTATGGCACGATCTAAGATGTCAAAGAAGAATAACCATCCTAAATGCCCCATAGCCTCCTGTTTATAAATGTGGCGCGCTTCACACCATAAACGAGACTCTATCGGACACGACTTTGCAGACAACCCCCAAGACGAACCGTCTCGATACTAATTTGTCACACCCTAATTTCCGTTAGGGCGTGATGGGCACCCGACCCTTATTTAGGGCCGAGCGAAACTTTCTACATACATAGTCATACTCACGCAAGCTCTCAAACCATGACCTAAATATACATAACAAAATTTATCAAGAATAATATGTTTTTTTTTTCAAGTCAAAAAAAATTTCAACATAGAAACTTT
>NW_026725642.1:0-76107 GCF_029784015.1 Lycium ferocissimum
TTGTATAAATTCAAGCCTTGAGTTCTTTTATTTCATTATTCACAATTCCAAGCCCTAGCAACAATCCAAAACATCAAGATAAGTCAATCCAATCCCTTCCAACTCAATTCTAACATATACTCTAATAATCTAAGCAAGAAATCATTGTTCCTAATCTAGGGTTTTCAAGAAAACCCATCTCAAGGTTCAAGAATCAAGATTTAGGAAATCTTCTCCAAAATTCAAGTTTTTAATTCAAGTTTTGGAACAATTAAGGTATGTAGAACTTCTATCCACATGTGGGAATCTCTACGTTCTTCCCTATGCTCCGTTTCTTGATATCCATGAAGGTCAAATCCTAGGGCATTAAACCCAACATATTGGTAGCGCATATTTATGTATTTATGAACATGAATTTTGTTTCTATATTCGTTGTTGTATTCCTAATCTTCCATTACGGTTATTAGGAACCCTAGCTTAATCCATGAATTATGAATTCTTCCTCATGTGTTCTCAGTATGTTTATATGAAGCTTCATGATTTTATCTAGCAAGTTACAAGCATGTTTTCAAGTTAATTATATACGTATTTATGATTATTATTATTATTAGTATTATTCATGTATCAAGAACATGTTTGCAAGACTATGACAAGTTATCTCATGGAACCATGTTATAAGTTATTTCACGAAAATCATGGGCTTCTTAGCCAACTATATCATGTTCATATTTTTTGGATTTGCTTAGTTAACCGAGAAGGCTTATTAAAGCCTGAAACTACGCAACCGCTGTAGGATAAGGGTTGTCAGCAAGGACGCAACACCTTCATTATGCAGTTTGGATCCTTACATGCTTATTATTACTTAAATCTCATATCCCTGGCAAGGTGTGAGTGTTCTTGGTAGGACGCAAGTACCGGATCATGTTGTCGGTTATACTATAACATTCCCCACGTTGACATAACGATATATACATGTATTTCCATTGATTTACTGTTTTCAGACTTTACTCACGCTTCATGCCCATTTTCAAGTTATATTAAGTTTCAGTTCATGTCCTATACTTTGTTGTGCCATGTTCTTTATTTTAGCAGGTTTTACATACTAGTACTATTCACCAAGTACTAACGTCCATTTTGCCGGGGCACGCACTTCATGCGGTATACGGTTTTCGAGCATACACACACACCGCGGCAGATCACCTCAGTTATCAGCTTATTGATGCGCTCCACTTCTCTCGGAGTTCAACATAGAGTCTGCACTAGTATTTAGTTTATGGTAGTCCATGGCCATGTCCTGGTAGTTAGTATTCAAACATGTTTTAGAGGTTTCATAGACAGATGTTAGTTCACGGAGTCAGTTATGCTTTTGTGTTTGCAGACTATTACGTTTTCATGATTTTTCATGCTATGAGATTATTTCAAGACTTTATTCCGTAATTACGTTTTCATGATTCATTTAAATTGCATCATATTGATTATGTTGTTTTGATGCCCATGTTAAAAAGCAAGCCATGAGGTTCGCTCGGACACATGCAAGCAAGGCCCGAGTGCCGTGTTACGCCTAGGCCATGGTTCGGGGCGTGACATAATTAATACTAGTCCTTCCAAATTTATCTCTAGCTCTAAGCACCTCATTAAAATCTCCCTCTATCAGCCAGATCCCAGAGTAGTTATTAGCAATATCAATCAGACTATCCCAAAGCCTAATTCTATCATGGTAAATATTATTGGCATAGATAGTAGAAAAAAACCAAGAAACTTGAGTGGCAATTACCTTAACCATGACATGCACACTTCCTTCTGTAATGCAGACTTCTTCCAGCCTAAACACATCTTTTTTCCACATAATTACAATACCACCAGAAAGACCTCTAGCAAGGGACTGAGCATGGGCATTGAATCTAAGATCCTTGGTTAGGTGTTTATGATCACTTATCTTAGTCTCTAAAAGGACTAACATAATAGACTTATGAAGGGGCACCGTGTTCACACAGTGTCTCTTGAAATCAGGGCTATTGGCACCCCTAGCATTCCTAATCATCACATTCATTAACAACTACTGAGATGGTCACCCCTTTTTTACCCTCTTGCCTTTCCTCTTCTGTGTTAAAGGGAGTTCCTCCTGCACATGCAAGTGCTCTATCACCTCAAAGATGATCTCATTATGACAGCTGAGATGGTTGAGTTTGCTGGTGACGACTCTATTCTTAGTCTGACTCTGATGAGATTTATTGTTCACAGTGCAATAAACACTTCTCTATAAGGCTCTTTGACTACTTCCCTTAGCGTGGTTTCTATCAAGATGGCCCTAGCTATTAGAACCCCCATCCTTACTGACACCTTTTCTAGATCTTTGTTTGATGCTTGGACCTTTTCTAAGCTCTGAATTACACCCTTTTCCAATTGTACTAGAGGATGATCTAGGGGTAAAGTTATTGGAGTTAGGGTGATTGGGTCTGGGTCTGGGGGTCTGAGAAGTGCTCGGAGTCTCCCATTGTTGAGTCTATTTGGTGAATATTGGAGATGTGAGTGGAATCTCTGGGTTCACATAAGGGAAGAAAGGAAAAGATAGATAGACTTGGTTCATGAGTTGGTTCAACTCCTCGGAGGTCGGACTCTGTTGTGACGAGCTTTGTTTAGCTCTCACCAATGTCGGCTTCCATAGTTGATTTCCAAAGTTCATCAAGCCGTAGTTCAAGCCTTGAGTAATGAGCTTAGCTAGGAAGGAAGGATCATGCACATGGAGGTCCACCGGAGTTGCATGTGACGTAACCTGAATCGACAAAAGAGTACCCCATCATGGCCATTTTTAGCCATGATTCCGGTACATGTGTCGGAGGCAGAGGGTTTGTCACCATTGAGTTTAGTGGTAGAGTCGAGTTTTAGTTTTGGTCTGTCATGGAATCGATCAGTTTTTTTCTTTTTTGTTTTCCTTTGGGGTGAGTTGAAAAGAATCTGAGCTGAAAAGGAGCTCATCGTGGTTTAGAAGAGGGGTGGATGTAATGTTTGAGCTTCCTATCATTTTTTTATTGGGGAGATCAGATGAGAGGGAGAGTGCATTAGGCTACTAGTTGGGTAATGGAATTTTTAAGATGGGACATATATATGGGAGCAGGGGTATTAAATGGAACTAAAGGGTTGTGGGCAGTTATAGAGGTGGAGGGGTGCGTCCAATCAGCTTTGATTTTGGAGTTAAGTGTTGGGGGTCACTTTTTATGTATTGTGGGAATCAAATGCTGGAATGTGTGGGCTGGAGCCGGAACCTGCAAGAAAAAGAACTAGGCTTTTAGAATGTATTGCGCCTATAGACAAGTTGGGGCTTGATTGGTACCGTTTGGCTTTAGTTGTAGTAGGTCCTAAACCCATTTTCTGTGTGTTAGTGCTTGGGTCAGTCAAAGAGATTCTCTGACTGTGCGCCGACCCTTTCCCTTTTCCTTTGATTCAGGTCTTAGTCGTCGGAGTCCGATTGGGCGTAGAAGCAGTCAGATGATTTGGATTCATTGACTGCTTCTCTTTGTATTGAAAAGTATGATATTATAGGAACTTACTAGTGCTGGTGTTGACACCTAGTTTTTAACCTCCCATAATTTATTTTAATTACCCAGAGTCCTTGGATATCAAGCGGAGTGAAATGTATATTTTCTACAAGTCAAAATGATTTTATAAAAACTATTTAGATAATATTTTGCCATTTCAATTGGCTAAATAACCTCAATAATAGTATAAGATCATTTAGAAATTAATTTACACATTGTTTATAATTAATATGGACCATTTGCTAAAATTAAGCAAGAAGGTAATTTAAAACAATTATTTATTTACTAAAATTATCAGAAATCAATTAGCAAGCATTTTACTCAGTTTAATTCAAGGAATCTGATTAATTAAAAAAAATTAGCCATTTTGACCTCAAATCTTAACTCTGCATAATCAATTTGCATCTGTTCAAGTCGAATCATATTTGAGTAAGTACTTAATTGTAGTTATATCCATAAGTTGTTTGCTATGTGATTGATTGCAGCCACAATTGAAAAAATTGATAGTTGGTTGATTATGGCCTTAATTGAGATAGCCATTTCATGATTTAAGCCAATTGAGGTCATTTTTTGTAAAATTAGTCTTTAATTGCTTGATTAGATTACATGTGGTCCTAAGTGAGATAATTAATTTCATGGTTTAAGTCCATTAAGGCCATAATTGCAATCCAAGTCCTTTTTATAAGTTAATTATGCCTTTAATTTAATTAGCCGGTTAATTAGTTAATTCTTGGTCATAATCAAAGTGTCAAATTGATAGACATTTACAATTGTGGCCATTTTGTTAAGGATTTATGATTTTTGTCTCTCATTATACACACGTATACACATATATACATGCATATACACGTATACATGTGTATATCATGTATACCAAAAATTAAATCCCCCTCCCCTTTTTAACTGGCCAGGCCCAATCCGACAGGACCGAGACCCGACTCAATTTCTCAATTAAAGGGGTAAAACCCCAGTTCCCTTTTAATTTTCAGCAAACCAAACACACCCTCTTTTTCTCTCAAGGGTTTCCAACGAAACCCTAGCGCCGCCCCACCCCCTTTTTTCTCTCCTCACGTCATTGTTGCCAAAAATGGTAAGTTTAAGGGCCCACGACGTTCTTGTTTGCTATTGCGTGATCGAGAATGGCAAGAGCATCAATTGCTCTGCCATTTCTCAATCAAAACCACCAAAGAACGATCCAAGCATGGTACAACCCTCTCTTTTTGGTGCATTTTTTTTCCTTTGTTTACAATTGATAGAACTGATTTTCTTTAATTTCATTTGTTTGTATTCATTTTTGAATGGGCTATTGTCATTGGTTTGGAGTGAATCTTGCGGATTGACCTTGTATGAGTCAAATCCGACCATTGATGCCATTGATTCTTCCTTTTCCATCATTTTTATCTGTTGATTGTTGTTGGGAAGTTTGATTGCATGAAATCTTTGAAGTCTCACATCGGATTGAGTTTAGGATTTTTGAGAATTAGGGTTCTATATAAAGAACCCCAACCCTTTAAATTTGGGAGACCTACACAAGCTTGAATCTGATTCTAAGCTTAAAATTTTTGATTTAACTATGGTTAGCATGCTATTGCTTAAAATCCTGACTTAATCGAAATATTAGTCTAAAAGTTTTGTTTTCTCTTTTGTTGTGGTTTTGTGGCTGAGTATTGGGGTTGAGGAAGCAAGGATTTCTTCCAAGTTTAATCTCCACATTGGCTGCACTCACAAAAGATAATGTCCTTTCCTTTTCCTTATTTTTTAGCATTTGATGCTGTTTAAGTGTTTTTTCTGTTAATTGTTTGCTTAGTTTTAGTTGATTATGTGATTATTATGCTCAGTTTATAATCATGTTGATTAGTTTATTGCTTTGTTAATTTATTGTCCTGCTTTAGTTTGATTATGTAAGCTGTTAGTATAGTTATGGTGTTGTAGGTTTAAATTAGGTATATATATATATATATATATATATATATATATATATATATATATATATATATATATATATATATATAGTTAAGTGTTGATCCTGTTTGATTATGTTTTCTCATCTGTTATGTCCAGTCACGTTTAAAAGCATTTAATCCCTGTTTGTGTGTTATTTGTTAGCTTAAGCCTTACTTAGTCAAGATTCAACATGTTGAGTAAGTTAGTTTAACTGATACTATGGCTATTTTGGCTCTTGTTTAGTATAATCTTAATTTAAATCCTGTGTAGTTGCGTCTTTCTACTATGTGCTTGACGGTTCGATCCCTATTATGTTGAGAACATGGCATTAATAGTAGTCTTTTTCTGTTAGACTCTGTTTGTGCTTTAATCCCTTGGTATAGACTGTGTTGTGTGCTTGATGATCAATATTAGTGTATCCATTGTTGGTAACTTATGTAGTTTGGCTTTATGATAGTTATAAAAGGACTATAAGCCATCATGCATCTGGTATAAGATCTGTTTGCTAAAGGACTAGTTTGGTTTGATGAGTATGCCATGTTTTGTCTGATTTGAGTTTGAACTTGAAGTTTGGTAATGACCCTTGATGTATTAAACTATAACATGATCATATTGCTTAAATGTTGGTTTAAAAGTAAAATCTAGGTCACCTAAATTCAGTCTGAGGTTATATTAACTGCCATTTTGGAACTATGTGTGAAAATGCCTAAACTGGTCATGAGATAATTTGATAAACATGATTCTGAAACTTTTTGACACGACAAACCTATAAGCATATCCAAAACTGTTAAATGAGTTCTAGAAGTTTAGTCATGTTCAAATGTGACATCCCACTCTGCCTTTGTTAGAAATATCCATTTGTGAATGTAAGTGTTCTGCTTGATGTTGCTGCTTTGTGTGAACCTTTGTTAAGTCTGAAAATAGTTCTTATACTCTTGATAGATTTTAGCATCTGCTTCTTGAATAAGTCACATGAAACTACCATTTGTCCCTACTGGTTGTCTAAATATAAGCTAACTTGGATACTAGGCTTGTTATTTGACCAGCATGAACCTTATACACAGTTTTTGAGCCTAGGCTAAATGTATAACCACTATGAACCCCCATGTCTCCCTATTGAATGTTTCAGCCTGAAGCTTTGTATGTTAACTAGGGAGTGTCACTAGCACGAGAACTTAGGGGCATCTCTCTGAATATCATGAGAGCCCTAAAACTTTGTGTTGACTGCCTAGTGTGAAAATGGTCAATTGTATGCTCTCATGTTGCCTCTTGCTGCATCCAAACCTGCTCATTCATGGTGTTGTATATATCTGTTGTATCTGAAAGTAATTCCTGTCATCCCTTATGTGAACAAACCTATTTTACCCTTTTTGTAATCACATAAATGCAGCTCTTCTCCATGTATGACCCTATGCTAAAATGAGTAAAGATTCAACCTATGTTAGATTGACCATATCAAATTTGTGCCTATAATTTCTTTGCTAGCCTAATACTACATCCTTCCCCCTTCTCTTTGTAACTTGTTGATACTTATCTAGATTTGATGTTTGTCTCACTAGAGTAACTTAGATGCTTCATGTATATAGTCATGCTAAGTTTCATTTACATGTCATTGCATCCTGTTGGTATCTAGCACCTTGAATATTGTGTATATCATTTTTATTATGACTTTCTTAAACTGCCTCTATGTCCCTCTTTAAATATGGCATGACATGATAAAATGAATAGAACTAGGTCTTATTTAAGCTTACATAGTTGTTCTTGTTTAAATACAAGATGCATATACAAAAAGTATACCAAAATATACTAAGTATTTACAAAAGCTCTGTATGCCCTTGGTATATATGGACTTGTATATCTAGTATATGCATGGTATATCACTTGTTCAGGTCAGAATCATGGCCCATGAGTATAACTTGGACTTTGTCTTTTGTTTTGATGTATGAATTGGGCTTGTTCTCCTTGCTTGTTTACTATATTGGGCCTCATCTCCCTATACTTTTGTTTCTTTTTATTATTTCGTCTTTGCTAAGTTATTTGGGCTTGTAACCCTTTTGCATCATGTTTGATTATTTCACTAAGTGTAAAATCGTATTTGATGAATGTTTGAGCTTCCCTCTTCGATTAATCTTTCTTCCATTCTTATTAGTTCAGTTATTTTGGCCAAGATACTTTCTAACCTTAAATTTTTCTCCTCCCCTTTCCTATTGCATGTGAAATATCGCGGGCCACTTGGGTCGTTCCCTTCTATTCAAAACCTATTGGGCCTGAGGCCCAACTCTTATTCATTGATCGAGTCTGACGGAAAATAAGGGAAGCAAGTATGTTGAAGTCCCACCTATGGGTGAAAATAGGCAACTGGTGGGCTTAGGTACGCCCGCCAGCCTAAACTCTTCGCCTTTCATTTATTTTGTGTGATGTAAATGTATTTGTAAAGACATGTGAATATTGAAAACCTATGGATATTAGAGCTTAGGAAAATACTTAGAATTATTAGGAATGTCACCTAAACTATTTTCTAAACTTGACTAAGTAAACACCTTGCTTGAAATCGGCATCAAATTGTATTTTTTTTTTTAAAACTGGTTTAATAACTCGATGTTGAACAAACAATTTCAAATGAGCTAAGTGATGAATTTGGGCCTTCCGCCCCTTTGCGTAATTCTTGATATAGAATGGATCAAAACAAAAGTAAGTATTGGGCCTTAAGCCCACAAAAGGTTTCTTTTAAAGTAAAAACAAGATTGTATGATTTTTTGCTACAAACAATACTGAATCAGAAAAGTGAATTTAAGGACTGTTTTCGGATTACAACTTAGATTGAATTTTGTGAAAATGAGTAGATGTGAAAGTTCCAGTTTTTAGAATAAAAAAATGGACTTATTTGCTTTAACTTGGACAATTTTTAGAGAAGTAAAACAAAGTATTTTTTGGGCCTAAAGCCCAACTTGAGGGATAAAAACAAGGAGATATGTACTTGGGCTGGGTCAAGAGTGAGATGGCTTTGGAAAATTGGAATGTGGTTGACTATGAGCTTCAATAAATCAAATTGGACTAAATTAAACCTTCAATTTCCTATTGTATACTTATATTATAAAATTGGGAGATATACTCCATACTTTCTTATATCTACGTAAATTTAAACCTATAGAACTAAATTGATCTCATTGGGACCAAAACAGTAGTGACTCTACATGGGAGAAATCCTGAGTGTGTCTTGGTCCGGAAATGAAGTGGGTTGAAGACTTATATGGATTTTTGAAACCAAAACCCCCTTGCCTAAGGGGACATTTTGCCGAAATTTTGAATTTATGATAAGTATGAAATTTTGCTATAGAGTAAATGCCCTTAAGCAAATAATTACATTAATCACACATTGAAGCTCGTAGGTCAATTGTATTCTACGGATCCTTAATACTAGGGTGCTTAAAACCTTCTCCAGGGGTCCATCAAAACCCTTACCTCGAACTCTGGTCTAAAAAGGATTTTTCTCTTGTTTGATAAACCCTTTTAACCCGGGTTTCCTAATTTCCCTTAAATAAATTAGGTGGCGACTCTAAAAATACTAAATGTAAGGGTATTTCTAAAAAGACTCTAATTTCCCTTGAATTTATGATAAGTATGAAATTTTGTGATAGAGTAAATGCCCTTAAGAAAATAATTACATTAATCACACATTGAAGCTCGTAGGTCAACCATATTCTACGGATCTTTAATACTAGGGTGCTTAAAATGTTTCGCAGGGGATCACCAGAGCCCTTACATCGAAATCTGGTCTAAAAAGGATTCTTCTCTTGTTTGATAAACCCTTTTAACCTGGGTTTCCTAATTTCCCTTAAATAAATTAGGTGGCGAGTCTAAAAATACTAAAATCCATTTACATCACCAACAATCTCTTAGTAGCTTTTATGCACCCACGTAAAAATGAATCGTAATAGATGGCGACTCTGCTGAGGATTCTCTAGGTTCTAACAATAAAGGTTTCAATATAATGTAATTTAAATTGTAAATTATTTGCTTAAATGTTTACTTTTTCGCAATTATAAACTGTCATTCATTTCATATCATAAATTCTGCCACTCCTGGCAAAAAGTATGGTTTCAAAGAGGACACGCTGGCTCGCGGTCTAGCCTTCACTAAAAAATCTGAAACATCCTTTCTTTGGAACACGCTGAACGCGGAGTTGGTGTGCGGTCACCCAATAGCCGACAACGCCGAGTAGTAAGGTCGGTGCAAGGTTAATTCAAAAAAATCCACTCTTGCATAAGCCTAGGTTAGAGCTAAGACAAATCTAAATATTAATTAGATTGGGTTTGGATATTTGAGACGTATTTAAACCCGTTAGGAAGACTACCCAGTGCCAAGTACATATGACCCGAAAACACCGCATCTCATTTATATGCTAATTGAAAACATATAATGTGCCTATGTGCTAAACCATTGCCATTTTGGGGGGGGGGGGGTTAACCTCGGCCTTATTTTTGTAGATGTCTATCGACTTGTAATTTGATATGGTTATTAACACACCGGACTTGCTACATATATGGTAGGGCCAAATGACTCAAGAAGAAAGAAAGGGTATTTATTGCCATCTAGGAAACCTAACCTCTATAATGACAATAAAGGGTTGTAAGGAGCTAATAGAGATAATCACCGGGTTTTGGGACCGAGATAGAATGGTTTTTCGCTTTGGGGATAATGTAGAAATGGCCCCGACTTTGGAGGAATTGAGAGATGTCTTGACCAGTGTAGGATTGGGCTTGAAAAGAAGGAAGAAACCCGACAAAAACGTCCTAATCCCAGAAAAGCCTACCTACCCCCAAATACTCAAATACTTTCCCTCTCCCATGCTAATTGGGCACATGCCCCAACCATACCTTTTAGGGATTTATACAAATGATTCGGTAGCCCAAATGGATTTGTGGAGCACCCAGGCGAATTCGAAACCTATGCCAAATGGTTAGCCACCTGACCCTTAGCCTTTGCCATTAGCTTCTTGGGACTTATGGTATTTCCCAAAGATTGGTCTTTATCCATAGATACCCGAGTCATCGCAATTACCCATGCCATCTTTTATGGCATAACCCATCAGGAAGACACCAAATATTTTGACCTAACCCGTATCCAAAGGTGCAACCTACTCCTACAATGGTGGATCCTCAAACACATGATCAAAGTCGGGGGTACCCAATACTTAAGTAAGCCGGCAGAAAAGGATGGACTATTTAACTTCTGTCCAAACTTTGGGATCATACCAAAAAGAGTTGGACCTTCACCTTTTCTAGACTTAGAGAGGATGGCGTGCAGTGGATATTCAATGACTTCATATCCGACATGGTTGTGATCAAAGGTAGAAAGTGTCTATTCTTGCCACTTATGGGAGTTCGAGGGATTTGCTCTTATGCTTCTTGTTGACACCTAATTTTCACCTCATAAGACGCGTATTTTAATTTTTCAAATTTCCCAAGTGAAAGACGGAGTAAGGACGCTTCCCTTCAATTTTAAAATTTCAAAAACCCCGAGAAATTGCAACAATGACGTGTAATTATTATTTCCTGAAAAATTGACAAATATAAGAAATGTGAGTTATTTACTTTCATCCCGCTCGGTCTAGTCCGGAAAAATTGTTAAATTAAACAACGTGTTAATTACGGCTCATTTTAATTGCATTTTTCACATTTTAAATATTACCCGGAACTATATCAATATTGGGCTTGTCTTAAAGCTAATATTTTAATTTTGCGAGTCTTAAATTTTAATTTGCCTAAATAATTATTTCACTTAATGATATAAGTGTTATAATATATAGTTTATAATTATTAAAATAGGATTGGGGGGGGGGGGGGGGGGGGTTGGGGGGGAGGCTGTTTGTTAAGTTTTAAAACTTAAGTGGGCAAACGTTTAAAAAAAAATAACCCCCCCCCCCCCCCACCCACTTCATTTCCTCAACTCATCACCCATCTTTTCATTTTCAGGCGATAGAGGTGATTTTCTGGGGTTTTAATTACGCCTTCAATTCATGGCGATTTTGGGCTTATTTTTGCTAATTGTTTGAGGGTTTTTGAGCTTAACCATGTGCTTTCATGGTTTCCAGGTTCAGCTCCCTTCGAATTTTGTTTTTGCTATCTAAATTAATGCTTAAACTAGGACGTTACTAGGGTTTTGATTGGTTAAGGTTGTCATGGGCAGGGCCACGAGCCCTTAGCCATCTTGTTTACCCTAGCACCACAAAATCAAAACCTAGGGGGAATTTCCTAGCAATTCCCTAATTTGAGGTACATAAATTTGGGATTTTATCCCATTGTACTAATTAGTACAACTATACCGTTGGATATAGGATTTTTTGTACTATTTTGATTTTTTTAGATTTTTATTTGATTATTGGATAGATTTTAGGGTACAAATTAGTTGGATTTTGTTGTCCTATGTGGAGAATTTTAAATTATCTGTTATAGGGTACAATTTTAAGATTTTTGGGGGGATAACTTAGGATGAGGTGTCCATTTTTATCCTAGGATTCCCTAATTTGGAAAAGTGTATAAATAGCAAGTTTAGGGGTCAGAAGAGAGGACCTTTTTCCGAAAATTTAAAAGCATAGGCTAAAAATGTAAGAGATATACAATAAATATATGTATACAAAACAATTTTTATAAGAAATACTATAAATTTCTATTCAATATATATAGATATACAAGAAGTAAAATATAAAGAAATGTGATTTTTTAGGATCAAAAGGGTTTAGTGGTTTGAAGTTTGAAGATTCAATCCTATTTTGGTCTTTAGGTTGCCCCAATAAGAGGTAAATCCTATTCCAATCCTTGTTTCTATTTTACCATGATTATGCTTTGTTTAAGCTTGTTTACTATTTGAAATGCCATAAATGTTTAGTCTAGTACTCAACATTGCTATTTCTGTGCTTGTTTTATTATTCAAAGTTATAAAATGAGCTAAGTGTTAGATTACGTTATACTAAATAGACATTATAGCTTACTAGTTTAAAAAGTAGGAAGAAATAAATGAAAATGGGGGGTCTAAGGTTTCTAAGTTTGGTTTAAGGGTAGCTAGTTAGATGATTAGGACAAGAAGTTTAGTTGGCTATAATCTATATTTGAAATTGTAATCTCATGCTTTTTAGCTTTGTGTTTCGAAACTGTGGTAGTTTTGGAGACTGTTTTGATAGGATAGGAGTACTTAGCTATGATTTTGGGTAAGATATAGTTGTTCTGAAATCTGGAAATAACTCTTATGGTTTATTTCAGATTCTAGATTCTATTTTGCTTCCATGCAGTTGAATATGATTTATGTTAATTGCTTGAGTTCAGTTTAGAGTACTATATTTGCTTGATATGTTGAAAATTGTCTTAAGTTAGTAAGTTTTCCTTTAAAATGATTCATGGAGCTATTTGTAAGTCTGGAATAAGGTTTCATGAAAGCTAAATATCTTGAGTTTGCTTTTGGTTGGATGATTATGTCTAAACTACTAAAATGTGATACATAACTAGGCTAAGTGTTTAATAACTTGATTTGTGATTTATACATTTCTAGTTTTTGTAGAAAAAAATGATTTCAAAGATTTTAAGTCACTACTCGAATTTAGTTTGTAAACCCGAAACTCTAAAAATTTGTTTATGTGTTGATACGCTCAAATTACACCTTTTAATGGCATAACACGGACGTTGTCAAATATAGTAACCCAACAAGGCTGGGTTCGAATCTCACAGAGAACAATATGTAGGCGTTTAAGCAGATTAAGA
Organism: Lycium ferocissimum; assembly: GCF_029784015.1. Taxonomy (NCBI): domain Eukaryota; kingdom Viridiplantae; phylum Streptophyta; class Magnoliopsida; order Solanales; family Solanaceae; genus Lycium; species Lycium ferocissimum. The sequence goes on from NW_026725642.1 coordinate 13,214, forward strand.
ATTAACACCAACAACAGTTAAGCCGAACGCATCAACGGTGATTTTTAGATATGGTTTTGATAAAATACGAAAATATAAAATCTAATCTAGAAAGCAAGTAAATTGATCAATGGCCACAAGAATGGAATAAAGAAAATTACTTCTCAAGTAACGATCCAATATATTTCACGAATTACGGATAATGGTAATATTATGTTAATTAGCCTTAGATAATGACTGTAAATTAACTTCTCCCGAAGATTAACTAGACTACCCAATTGAAGATCCCTCAAACAATTAGGAGCATTAAGAACACCCGAATATGGCTACAAGTGGTATCACCTATTCCTATGTCAATTTCCATTAGATGAGGGTTAACGCCTCAAATTCATGTTAGTTATTCTATCCCAACCCCATTCTTCCTCTTCCGAGTTTCAAACAAAGTAAATGGGCGAGTCTTAGTGTTAGCTACTCCTTTGAGAAACGTTGAAGAACAAGAATAATTAAAATAACAATAACTTACTTGATTAAAAATAATGTCGATCAATAAATAAGCACAACAAGAGTTTCAATCTCAATTGTCACCAAGAAATTCCCATAAACAAGGTTTGAATAAAAGAAAGAAAATATACGTAGGAACCCTAGCCTCCAAACTTGTGTTTTATGCCACGGATGTTTAAGAATTGTGGCTTATGAAATATTTATAGGTGTAAAAAAAAAAACCAGATAAAATAACCCAGTCCAAGTCGGACAGGGATAAAATATAACCGATTGCAAAATAGGATTCAGAGACCCGAATTTCATGCGCACGCAAGTTGCTGGTCACTGCCTTCAGGTACGTTTTCTCCTTTTTCAATTTTTACTCTTTCTTTCCTTTTCCACTTTGGTCTCATCATTGCTCCAATCATTGGAGGAATGATGAGCCAATTATTATGTCTTTTCTTTTTCTCTTGTCTCTTTCTCCTTTTTTTTTTCTTTTGTTAATTTTTCTTCCGTGTTTTATTTAATTTTGCTCCAAATCTCTTCATCTTCACACTGCTTTATTCCTACACATAAAAATATAATATTAAGCACAAAGCAATATAGTTTATACTCAAAAGACCATTAAAAGTATTAAAATGTGAGGCAACAATGGCTAAATATATGCATTTTTTGCCGAACATCATGTGTTCATTTCAATTTAGAACTGAAAACTAAATGGCCTTTATGACTTATTATCCTATCCAAGTAGTTTAATAAGTTTGAAAACTGATTTGGAATGTAGTTTGTAAGATTTTGAAATCATAAAGTTGTTTATGCGAGGTTAGTTAATAAATTGGAACCTATTTCTGTGTCAAAACTACTTCTATGTGACTTTTGCTAAATGTTGCAATGCAACTTAGAATAAGCTGTTGAATTTGAAATATTGAATCACTATTTTCTCCTATTTGTCCCTACTTGAAACTGCTTAGAACATGTAGAACTGTCTCACTTAGTTAACTTAGGAGGATATCTTGTGAGTTTTGGAATAGCTTGAGTCTGAAAATTGCTTTTTTGAAGCCTCAAAGATCTGTACATTGCTTGGATGATTTTTGACACTAGTCTAGGTTTGGACCCTAGGAGTAACCTTGCTTATTTTCATCCCTGAATCTCTTAAAATCAGCTAAACTTGAACAGAAAACTTTGCCTAATACTTTAAAAAAGAATTCTGTGAAAATCCTGCTTGCTGAGTTTCTTTGACTTGAAGTTTGAATATTATTCATGTTTGGTTTGCTATATGTTATTACTTAACTTGGATGCTTGGAAAACCGATTTGAAAAGTTATAGTATAGGAAGATATATTGGACATATGTTTTGCTTGGAACTGGCTTTAAATCTTGAGAGTGGAGTTGGCTTACTTGTTTACTCACCTACTTGCAACCCCTAAGTTATTCTGGTTTGACATTTGAAGTTTGAATCCTATCTATCATTGAAAATATGGTTGAGGATGTATTAATGTAGATACTGCTAGTCTGTTTTGATTCTTTGGCTGATGTTCTGATCATTTGACACTATGAATTTAAAAATAAGAAGAACTGGAAATAGCTTTGATTAGGAGTTGAGTGCTATATTTGTTTATTTGCTACCTTGTCTTTTCCCTCCCCTTTCTAAGTGATCTTAAGGCTTACTTTCATGCTCTATGTGTGACAAAATTTTACTGAAAAATCCTTAAGAATTATGTTTAACTTGGAATATTGATGAGTTAAGAAAAGATAAAAATGAAGTGGTGAGTTCAATAATTATAAGTTGCTTACGCAATTGTCCTTTTTCCCTTTCCTATTACTTGATGATTCTGCTTGTATATTCCTGTTTCCTAAATGCCATTTAAGACCTAGGATGAGTGTCATGAAACCTATACTCCCCTTTACTTATGTTATGACCATATGTAACCTCTACTTGTGCCTTAGTTCATTTGAGTAGTCCTAGAGATAAGTTTGAGACTAGGACACCACTTAAAACCTTTGCAAGTGTCCTATATGATCTACTACATGTTGGAATACCCTGTGATTTACTAGACCATCTCTGTAGCTTATTGTGAGTTCTTATATTAAGCCTTTGAACTATTTGTGCATTCTGGGAATTAACTTATGGCTAAATCATCATTTGAGACTTTCCTTTGTGACATATTACAATCTGGCATGGCCAAAGATAACTTTTGAAACTTGTTAAGTTCAAACTTTGAAAAATTCAAAGTTTGGGGCTTTGTTAAGCCTCAAAACTGGCATTGTTTTGTCATTTTGATTCTACAATAGACTAATATTGATTGAAAGTGGCAGACCACACCTAGACTACCATGTCTATGCATTTGCTCACCTTAAAAGATAGAATTTGGCTCATCATGTAGGAAGTTTAGAAATACTTGCTTGAATCTGTTTGATCTTTTACCCTACACTGCTAATTTAGCTAGCTATTCTAAAACCAAAATCAATATGACTTATGTGTCCTAGCAGCTGTGCACAGTTCTATTCTTGTTTGTATTCCTTGTTATCCTGTCATTTCTGTATTACTTCGCACTGAATTTGTTGATAGTTTACTTCAAATTTGGATAATATAAAACCTCAAGGAGTTTGTTTGGTCTTTGGTGGTAGTTAAATGTTTGATATGGGCTTGAAAGTGAACTGTTTGGAACCCTTTAAAATTCTTAACTGATTATTTGTTGATACCGGTCTTAAGACCTATTTGTGATGTTAAAAGTTAGTTAGCAGCCTAAGATTTTGACTGTGTATACGTTTATAGGAGTTGGATTGACTAAGTTTGAGCGGGTGTATATCAGGTATATGGAGGGTATGCAATTGTGTTTTGCTTTGCATTTGGTGTATATCATGGGGTATATCACGTATATTCAGTTTTGACACTTCGTAAAATTCGAGAATGCTTTGGTTTGGGCCCTGGGTTCTGGCTCATCTCTTTATTCGACTGGACCTCTTTATATTTCCTATTTAGTAGTTGGGCTAGTTGGGCCGGTCTACTGTTTTAGCCAATATATTTGAGAAAAAATGTCCCTTTTGCATAAACTGTCTCTCCCTACTTATTTTTTTTTAAATAATTATGGGCCTAGCCCAATTCTATTGTAATTTAAATTTTTGGCCTTATAATTTAATTATGTCCTTGAGTTGAAAACTAATTCAATGTATGCCCATGTTTATTATAAACCCTTATCCGTAGGTGGGTCCAACGAGGCCCACTAACTTTCCTAGATCGAGTCGATCTCAACCATGGATGGACTGAGCATTTGGAGAGGATAAATTTTATATGCATTTATTCAGTTGGGCTTGGTAGGCCCAACTCCCTACCTCCTATTATTTACTTGACAAAAATTGATGAAATGTGCCTTATTGGAACCTTTAAAAAAATTGTCACGTAGTTAGTGTTGCCAAAAAACCATTTTAAAAACAAAAATTGTAAAAACTGATTTTGACGAGTATTAGCATGCAAAAACGTTTTGGACTAAAACTGTCGTTTATGAATGGACATTTCTCTAAGTACAAATCATGATTTTGGACAAAAATTGACTTGATAAATTTTATGGACTTAAAGACGAAAAATGATTATGGACCGTGCATATGGACAATTTGGACAAAATGTGGAATCGTACTATTTTTTGAATTAATTTGGACTAAAAGATTAAAAATTAAAAATATAAAATACGGTTAGAATATAGATAATAATAGTATGCCAAAAATGATTTTGTAAAACTTAAACTAAAAACTCTTTAAAAAAAAAAAAAAAAAAAAAACCGAGTGGGCTTACGTGGTGTTCTACTTAGGTTAATGCATTCGGGTTTTAACCAAGGTGTTCTAGTCCGAAACCCAAAACGCTCAATTTTGGGCAAAACTTTACCACTTTTTTTCTTGAAAGATTAGTATTTTTGCATGAATGACTAACCTTTTATTGCGGGAATCTAAAACAAAAGCCGTTTTTATCAAAAAAATAATAATTTATATTCACAAGGCATACCATTAGAACCCATAGGTCAACCGTATTTTACGGATCCTTAATACCGGGGTGCCTAACACCTTCCCCGGGGGATCACCAGAACCCTTACCCAAACTTTGGTATAGATTGGTTTCTTTTAAAACTCAACCGTTTTAAATGAACCCTTTCGAACTGGTTTTCCTAACTTACCTATAAGTTAGGTGGCAACTCTAAAACGATGTCCATTTAGAGTACCATCCACGTAGAAGTTTATTTTTTCCTTTTTCCTGGTACGATTGACAATCGTACTTTCACGGGACACTTTCATTTTTTAAATGAGGCAAGTGAAAAATACGAATCAGAAAAATACGACCCGTTACACACCTTCTAGAGTCTTGAGACAATTTGGGAGGACCCAAATCATACCCTTAGTTGGAAATATAGGGGATTTCATCATTGACTATGATGATGATAGGATTCCGAGGGCCAGGGATTGTCTTCGTGAGTGGAATGGTCGCATATCCTGGGGTCCAGACACTTTAGCACCTGGTAAGTTCTATCCGGGTTGTGAAAAAGAGTATAGAGATTGGTTGAGGGCCGACACTCTCACTCCCAAATCCATCCTCTACACTTGTGTTCAAGACAAGGACTCCAAAGCTGAAATCCTAGCTCGTTTGATTCAGAGAAAGGCCGATGATAGGGATGATAAGTACTTGGAGAAAATAGAACAAGATCAAGCTACCATAGCAAGCTCGAAGCATGAGTTGGAATTCACCCTTCACTGTTTGACTGAGCTCGATGATCGGATGAAGAAGACTTGGGATGACATTGCTCCAATAAGCTTCACAGAGAAGGGCTTCTTGAAGGACGCCTTATTGACATCGGCTCATCTCCACATCCAGACCGCCCTCCGAAAGGCCAAGAAGGCAAGGACCGATAGGGCTTCATCATCAGCTACTGGAGGACACTTCTGCTGATTTATTTTTCTGTCTTTATTTATCTTTTGTACCCCTTCGGGGAAGAATATTATTAACGAAATTTATGATTATGGGGCAATGGTTTGGTACAAATGGCACATTTATGTTTCAAGCGATTAGAAACCTCAGGAACGCTAGTAGTATATGTATTAATATGTGCTTTGTTGTTTCATATGTTTTATGTAAATGCTTGATTGATCTCGGGTACCGACCACTACCGAAAGAAAACAGAGAAAAACAACAAAATAGTTACAAACCTGTATTAACCTTAGTTACATTTCCCCAAAAGGTCGAAATGGATGCCATGAACACCCAGGAACATGTTGCCATCAAAAGAAAGATTCAAGACCTAGAAAGGAAAATTCGGGCAGTTAGGGCCAAGATCAAAGAGGCTGATGAGTTGATGGACTCGGCGGAGAGCTCGCCCAAAGACACTACTGAGACAAAGCGTCATCTTAAGAACATCGTGGACAAAAGCAAAGGAGTATCTCCTGGGTACATATCTTTGTTCGAGAGACAAGGAGATGAGGATGAGGAAGTGGAATCTGACCCGTATAGACCAACTTGGCCATCAAGAGAGGCTGCCTCTATCGCCTCCGCAAACTAAGGAGAAAAATAGGATGAGCAAATAGAGTTTGTTCATCCGGCATCGCCAACTTGGTGGGAAATTACACTCAAGGCCGTTGCCTGCCCTTATCGCATCTCACCAAGGCATGTGACGTGTGAAGAAGTCTTTGACAAGCTCAAGAGTGTGGGAGTCGTCTGCGTTAGCCACGAGAGGTTGCCGCCCTGTGCCCCGGTCTTCGCGTACAAAAGGTGCCCATTCCATCGAGAACTAGGTCATACTGCCAATGAATGTTTCGCCCTCCGAAAGAAAATCATAAGGTTGATCGACGACAAGACCATCCCCAAACTGTGGGGACCTCATTCGCTGTTGGTCCACGACACTGGTTCCCCAAGTGAAGGGATTATGCTAAACACTCATATTTGGCGTTACTACTTCACTATCTTCAAGGATTCATACGCTAGCATTTTTCAAATATTGGCAAGCACTGGGAAACTCCACCCATTCAAAACTGCTTGGAAGGCTCCATCTGAGGGTTCAAGTCGAAGAAAGATGTGCCTTTACCATTCTGGAGCCCTGGGGCACGACATCGAGGAATGTGAGGCCTTCAAGTTCGAGCTAGAACATTTGGTTCATTTGGGCAGCATTTGGGTAGTGCTCCCGCCCTAGTACGGGGAATTAGGGCCTTTTGGCTGGGAAAATAGGTTGAAAGGACAAACAACCCGCTCTGATCACGATCACGGGGAGAGGTCACCGTTTGGGTAGATTTTAGGGGATCCCATTTTTTGTATTTTGAACACATATCTGTCCCCCCCCCCCCCCCCCCCCAATTTATATGTAAAAGAAACAAAGCTGACCTGATGTCCTAAGGAGGGATACGTAGGAAGCCCTTATTGGGCCTGGTCTTGGGTAGGTTTAAATCTAGGAGAGTCTTCATTTTGTGTAAACCGAACTACGAAAATGCCTGATTTCCCGCGAAGGGATACGTAGGCCGTCTACATAAGACTTTATCCCTATATTATATAAAAATATATTCCCCCCTCCTAGTTCAAAGAGCCAAAATACCCGAAACCCCGATTCAAGGGATCAATCAAGCATTTTAATCAAATATATGATTGTTTATGTGCTACGTGGTTTACCTGCTAACTCTGTGTGATACCTTGCTTATTTATTGTTGCCTAACGAACTAACATCATTTGCCTTTGAGTTGTTATTTTCTTATATAAAGAGAAAGTTGATTCGTGTTCATACTAGCATACTTCACAAGATCTAAAGCTGCAATAACATCCCTATCCCAACAATACAAAGGCAAGTAAAAATGACTGATACTTCTGAGAATGAACCGAATCAGACTGACCTCTCTCTTGGAGAGTCTCCCATACCGGAACCGCAAGAATCCTCGCCTTCCGCGGATGTAATTAAGATACTGTTTGAGAAAGTTGTTGACCTCCAAAAAAAGGTCACGACAGCGGAAATGGCCAATGTTGCCGAAGAGGCACCCATAGAGGCAAGGGGGCCCCCACCAACTTTTCCATCTTTAAGCTCACCACTACTTGATCATTTCCCTACCTACCCTACTGGGACCACAATGTTGTTCACCCCAAACCCAATTACAGATGGACACATTGGCACCTTGTACCAAACCCCACTACCTCCCGACGCTGTCCGAATTCCCGGAACACTCATTCAGTTCCCTCCTACCTAGCACCGCAAGCTGCCCACCCTAGCTCCACTATACGCCCAAGCACCCTTCCTTTACAAACCGCAAAGGCCACCCACATGCCCAAAAGCCACCCTGCACATCCGACAGTTTCTTTTCGCACACCTATCGCCTCAAATTCCTTCTCATTAGATCATCAAGAGATTGATCACTATGAAGAGATGGCAAAGGCATGGAGAGCCAAACAAGACAAGCGCGATACAGATTTAGAGCGCAAAATGGCTGAAATATTGGAGCAATCCACAAGGGCTGCCCGAAAAGCTACGGGATTAAGCTACGATGATCTGTGCATGCACCCAGGCCTGGACTTGCCCGAAGGCTTCAAGGTGCCAAAGTTTGAACTGTTCAATGGAACGGGCAACCCCAAGGCCCATCTCCAAGCCTATTGTGACCAATTGGTCGGTGTCCGAGACAATCAGGCACTCATTATGAGGTTGTTCAGCTGAAGCTTGACTGGAGAAGCTTCTGGATGGTTTACGGCACAAGACATATGCCGATGGACCATATGGGAAGACATTGTTGGGGCTTTCATGGAGAGGTTCCGCTTTAACATGGAAACAGTACCAGACAGGTACTACTTGGAAAAGATAAAGCAAAAATCCACCGAGAACTATCGCGCGTATACAAGTAGGTGGAGAACTGAAGCCGTTCGAGTGCAACTGCTAATGGGCGAAGAAGAATTAGTATCTATTTTTATTCGTTCCCAAGAAACAGAATTTTACGATCGAATGTTGTTGATGGCCGGAAGGCCATTTTCTGAACTTGTCAAAATGGGGGAGGCCATATAAGACGACCTTAAATTAGGACGAATTATAAGTGTAGCTGCTAAGGCTGCCGGATCAAGCTCAATGAGCTTTATCAGAAAGAAGAAAAAGGACGTGGCGAACATTTCCTATACTCCCAGCCCTAGACCTAAAAGAAAGGAGGAATTCCAGCCTCTGATGGAAGTCTATGCTTCACCACCCCCAAATACCTATATACCCGCCCCATACAACCCGGTGCCCGTATATTACGCACAACCAACCTTTCAAACACCACCACCTAACTACTAAGCTCTACAAAATATGTTCCAAACTCTAACCCGAACCACCAAACTCCACTTCCAAACTACCAAACTCCCGTACCTGCCTACAGACCTCTACAAAACAACCTACCCACAAATTACCAACACCAACTGCCGCTAAATGTTTATAATGCGCCACGTCAAAACTTCAAGAAGAAGCCTGCCCACGCGTTTACCCCATTGATGGAGACCTAAACCGACCTATTCAAGAGGTTGAGTGATGCTGGGATGATCCAAACACTTCCCCCGAAGGTCGTTGACCCAAAGAATCGATTCTATCGGGGGAATCAAATATGTGCCTACCATTCTAATGGAGTAGGACAAATTACTGAGGATTATATCAATCTAAAGTACAAAATACAAGATATGATTGATAAGAAGGAGATTGTTCTTCAAACGGTTGTGCCTAATGTAAACACCAACTCTTTGCCCAACCATGGCAACAATGTGATTCATATGATCAAAAAGGAAGAAGATTGGGTCGCAGGCAGGCCTATAATCCGAGACTCTATGCAAGAACTCGAGTGCACAGTGGCATCACTTTCTATACAGGAACGCCCACAATTCAAAGTGTTGATTCCCGTGCCAGTTGTTGCGCACGTAGCTCAAGTAGCGACAGCACCTCCCAGAAAAGAATTTATGGTGCAAGTAGCTGCGGCTCATTGAATGACAAGGTCGGGAAGTTGTTATACCCCCGAAGATTTTAGCCTCCAAGGGCACCTCGAAAAAGAAGGAAATCAAAAGAGGAAATTACCTAAAGGTGAGGTAAGTAATTTGCGTCGAACGCAGCCGAAAGAATACTCCATCATGGAGCACTTAAAGAAAACACCGGCCCACATATTTGTACTAGCACTCTTTCTAAGTTCACCACAGCACCATTTGGCCTTAATGAAGGTGTTGGAAGAAGCCCACGTCCCGACCGGGACAAGTAGTGAAAATTTGGCAGAAATGGTCGCCCATGTCATGGAGGAACACCAAATTGCCTTCACTGAAAAAGAGTTGCCCAAGGAAGGCACGGATCACAACAAAGCACTGCATATCACTGTTATGTGCCGCAATAAAGTAGTCACTCGAGTTTTAGTTGACAATGGGGCTGGGCTCAATATTTGCCCCGAGTCCACTCTGGTTTAGTTGGGTTATGACCTCGGGAAGGTTCGTCAGAGTCGTACCAATATACGAGCATTTGACGGAGGTCGGTGTGATGCCACCGGAGAAGTTGACCTTAACATTCAAATAGGGCCAGCAGAATTTGTCACCGAGTTCCAAGTCATGGAAATACACGCAAATTATAATTTGTTGCTGGGAAGGCCATGGATCCACAGGGCACGAACTATGACATCTTCCCTCCATCAATCTTTAAAGTTTGTCTAGGATGGCCACGAGGTGGTGATCCATGGAGAAGGTAGCATTCATAATTATCCGAATAATTCTGTACCTGTCATCGAAGTAGTGCCAAAAGGAACAAACTTTACAAACTTTCCATGTAACAGAATTGGTGGGAGCTACCCACAAGATAGATTCCATAGAGGCACCCATGCCTGCAGTATATAAGATAATTGCATCAACTATGCTCCAGAACGGATTCGAGCTTGGGAAAGGTTTAGGAAAGAACCTACACGGCATCACAAAGCCAATTCCCATTCCTCGGGACAATTTCTACTTTGGGCTTGGTTATGTCCTGACCTATAATGAGATAACCACCAAGAAAACGAGAGGTGTTGCGGAGCTCCGTAAGCCTATTCCGGATCTGTACAAATCATTTTCGAATAGAATGCCTATGCCAAATGATGCAGACGCGAAAGAAGGGAACGGGATGCTATTCCAAGCGAAGGATTGCTCAGTAATACTAGAAAAATCTGCAGAAGCATTCACAATCCGAGATGCTGATCTGGGCGAGCAGCTGTCTAACTGGACCTCTACCCCACTCTTGGCTCTTCGATAGAGAAATGATGAATTCATTTTTTTTTAAACTGCGAGGGTCAGTCGAGCCTGATTACTCACCTTGTGCACTTTATTTAGCTAGTAATGTTTTCAAGGACGGAAATGGCTCGACATTGATCCGAGCCAGGACCACAGTTTGTACTTTTATTACAATCAAATTAATGAAGCCTCGAATTATGAGAAAATGATTTTATGTTTCTAAATTGCATGCATGTTTTATACTAACCTCACTTTGCCTTGGCTTTTCAACAATAAAAATAATAAAGCAACCCTAAATGTCATGACATGTCGCGAAATAAATAAGTCAAGCGGTATAGAGGAGGAAGAATATGAGGAATATGACGAGGAAACGATACTACCTGAGGGTCTTGTAGAGGAGATAGAACAATTGGAGAACGAAAAAAAGCCGAATATGGAAGAAACAGAAGCAATCAACCTAGGTGACGAGGAATATATCAAAGAAACTAGGATAAGTGCACACCTAGGGGCACCCAAGAAGAAGGAGTTGATAAGTCTACTAAAGGAGTATGTGGACATCTTCGCATGGTCATACGCTGACATGCCAGGATTGAGCACTAGCGTAGTATCCCACCGGTTGCCCATCAATGCTGGTTTTTCCCCAATAAAATAGAAAATCCGACAGTTTAAGCCAGATCTCAGCATCCGCATTAAGGACAAGGTAGAGAAACAAATCAAATCAGGAATGGTTGAAGTGACCTCATACCCTACATGGTTGGCCAATATAGTGCTGGTACCTAATAAGAATGGAAAGATACGATATGTGTGGATTACCGGGACCTCAATCGAGCTAGTCCCAAAGATAACTTTCCACTCCCAAACATCCACATACTCATAGACAACTACGCCAAGCACGAGCTATAGTCGTTCGTGGGTTATCACCAAATCGTAATGGACCAAGAGAATGCAAAAAAGACAGCCTTCATCACTCCATGGGGGAGTGTATCATTATAGGGTGATGGTGTTCGGTCTAAAAAATGTCGGAGTGACTTATATGAGAGCAATGACTACCATCTTCCACGACATGATCCGCGGGGAGATTGAAGTATACGTGGACGATGTCATTATCAAGTCTAGAGAAAATTTGGAGCATACCGTACATTTAAGGAAATTCTTTGACAGACTCCAAAAGTTTAATCTGAAACTAAACCCGACTAAATGTGCATTCAGAGTGCCCGCCAAAAAATTACTCGGATTCGTAGTCAGCTGAAGGGGCATATAATTAGATTCGGCTATGATCAAAGTGATCCAAGAGTTACCTCCTCCCAAAACCAAGAAGGAAGTCATGAGCTTCCTGGGAAGATTGAATTATATTGGACGATTCATAGCCCAGTCTACTGTCATCTTGGAACCTATACTTAAGCTTCTAAAGAAAGAAGCACCTACAAAATGGACAGAGGAGTGTCAAGAAGCTTTTGAGACCATCAAGAGGTACCGGTCCAATCCACCGGTTTTGGTACCTCCGAGGCTTGGGAGTCCACTTTTGCGGTACCTATCAGTTTCTAAAAATACCTTCGGATGTGTGTTAGGACAACACGATGAGGTAGGCAAGAAAGAGCGGCCATATACTATCTAAGTAAGAAATTCACTGCCTGTGAAGCATGATATACGCTGGTGGAAAAGACTTGCTGCGCGTTAACATGGGTGGCCCAAAAGTTGAGGCATTACTTGTCATCATATACGACCCACCTCGTATCTAAGATGGATCCATTGAGGTATATTTTCTGCCAGCCCATGCCCACTGAGAAGCAGGCCAAGTGGAAAATGTTGCTAAGTGAATTCGACATTATGTACATAGGACAAAAGGCAGTTAAAGGACAAGCCTTGACCGACTTGCTATGACCTATGGATGAGGATCTTGAACCCCTTCGAACTTATTTTCCAGATGAAGGAATATTGGCCATAGACGAAGAAATGACAGAGCCTTACACGGGATGGAGATTGTTCTTTGATGGGGCAGTCAACTACAAAGGTTCCAGAATTGGAGCAGTTTTGATATCATAGACTGGGTAACACTACCTAATGGCTGCAAAGCTCAAATTTCATTGTACCAGCAACATGGACGAATACGAGGCTTGCATCATAGGCCTCCGAATGGCGTTAGATATAGAATTAATGAATTATTGGTCATAGGAGACTCCGACTTGCTGATCCATCAAATGCAGGGTGAGTGGGCCACTACGAATGACAAGATCTTTCCGTATGTGAACTTGGCACAAAGGTTGTGTAAAAAGTTCAAAAATATTGAATTCAGGCATACTCCAAGAGCTCAGAATGAGTTTGCGATGCGTTGGCCATGATGGCTTTAATGATTCAGCATCCCGAAAGCAGTCATATCGACCCTCTGGAGATAAGCCTAAAAGAAGAGCATGCCTACTATTCCCACGTGGAAGCAGAGCCAGATGGCAAACCATGGTACAACGACATCAAGATGTACTTAAAGAAACGGGATTATCCCGAAGGTATCACAAGTGGGAAACAGTTTCTTCCTGAACAAGGAAATACTGTACAAACGGACGCCGGGCTTGGGTTTGCTACGATGTATGGACACCACCGAAGCCACGAATCTGTTAGAAGAAATACATGCTGGGACTTGTGCCCCCCATATAAATGGATTCGTGCTAGGCAAGAAAATCCTCCAAGTAAGATATTACTGGATGACAATGGAAAGTGACTGCTGCAAGTTTGTACAGAAATGCCATCAATGTCAAATTCACGGCAATTTAATCAAAGTCCCGACGAGCGAGCTCAATGCTTTGAGTTCACCCTGGCCCTTCGTCGCTTAAGGTATGGATGTCATTGGACCTATCGAGCCCGCCGCCTCAAATGGGCATCAATTTATTTTGGTTGCCATTGACTACTTCACTAAATGGGTAGAGGAAATATCGCACAAATTAGTGACAAAGAAATTAGTAGCCAATTTTGTGAGAAAAAACATCATATCTTTGCTTTGGCATACTCGACTCCATCATAACCGATAACAGGGAAAATCTGAAAAGCTATTTGATGAAGGATATCTGTGAGCAATTCAAGATTACTCATCGAAACTCGATGGCCTACCGGCCACAGATGAATGGGGCTATAGAAGCGGCCAACAAGAACATCAAGAGGATATTGAGAAAAATGACAGATAATTACAAAGGTTGGCACGAGCAGCTGCCGTATGCTTTATTGGGATACCGTACCATATACAGGGGCAACTCCTTACCTGTTGGTTTATGGTACTAAAGTAGTCATTTCCGCTGAGATTGAGATACCGTCCCTATGAATCATTCAAGAGGATGAATTGGATAATGCAGAATAGGTCCGAGCTCAACACAAAAAATTGGCTTTAATTGATGAAAAGAGGATGGTTGTCGTATGCCATGGTCAGCTATATCCATAGAGGATGGCGTGAGCTTTCAACAAACGAGTCAGAGCTTGACTCTTTCAAATAGGGCAAATGGTGCTTGTAAGTGGTTTTAACCCATTTATCCTTGTTGACCCTTCCCAGAGTCCCGTTAGTACAATCTATGATTTAGTGAATATAGCATCCCCTTTTGGAGGATGCCACTTACGAAACAAAAGCTAATTTATGTCAAAAGATATTCACAATAATTTAGGGGCAGAAATAGGCCCATGCGAAAATGGTTTAAAAGTGCGACATTTTTTTTTTGTTCTTCTTAACAATACACTTCGTACCATCCCTGAAAGAAATACAATATCAGAGTATCAATTTAATATGGTAGCACCCTTCTTGAATAATCAAAATGTTAAAGCAACCTCCTAATCAAATTATATTTTCCATTCAGCACCATTGCAGGTTCATATTATACACGAATCTCAAACGTGTGAATACCAAAAGAAAACTAGTCTCCTCCTTAGTACATAATTATAAGACAAACTGTAAATTTAGTACATGCCAAGATTTGGGTTAAAGCACACCCTAAAATAGCAAACAAGTCACTGAGTTCAAGTTACAAGCTTATGGTCTTGTGGTTCAACAAGCCTCCAAAATTTCATACATAAGTGTGACATATGGATCATGTACAAGTCCTAAAATTTTACAAGACCTAGATGCATATGCAAATGTGATCTTCTCTAAAGCTCCCAAAAAGTCTACTCCAAATGGCCATCTTCAAATCTCTTCCCTTACATTACCTACGATAGAAAACAACTATCGCTAAGCATAAAGCTTAGTGGCGTATAAACTTTGGGCTTGGAGCCATTAGATTCTCCAATCCCTTATCCATCGTAGGTAACTCAATAAGATAATAATAAATCAAGTAAACAAATATATCAAAGTACCAAATATCAAACCTTGAAGAGTCTCCAAATGTCAAAATCAATATTCGAAGGCTCAAGTGTCAAGAAAGCTTATAAATCAATTCAAGAGAGTTTATCAAATAACCAATTTGGCCCAATATGTACGTCATGCCATCACACCAAGCATAATCAATACCAAGATGGACCGAAGCCCCAAATCAAGTAGGGTCGTCACCCAATAATCAAGCGAATCAAGAGCCAAGCTGAAAGTGGCTTTCCACTCATACTCGAAAATGCACAAAAGTCCATCATCAAGACGAAATGTAAATCCAAAGTCAAGATGGGCAAGATCCGAATGAAGAGGCATTCCGATATCAGTAACAAAGTCATGGCAACAGGAAGGACAAAGTCCCAACAAGAATGCAAAATGATCAAGTAATTCGTACAAATAGGTGATTTAGCGAATATTTTGCAATACTTGAGATAATAACCATACAATGATACAAGATGAAGAGGAAGGAAACAACTCATCAAGATACTTCAAAATTCCAGCAAGTAAAGATATTTCAAATTCAGGTTTATATACAAATCTTGACATTTTACCACATAACAAGTTCTACCACAACTCGTGGAGTTCAAATCGCCTACGCCATAAACCAACCAAAGTCCCCTTCGTCAAACAATTCCTCTTAGCTTGTACAAGAATATATATACCTTAAATACATAATCAAATATCTATTTAAGTTCAATGGTTTTAGCACGTCGAAACTAAACATGAAATCAGTGAAAATCACCCTAAACTATCAAAATAGGAATTCTGGACAGTACTATTGTCTTGTATTGTGGCTCGGTTTCAAAGGGGTGAACGACAAAAATAGACTTTGTGGCCTTAATGAAAGTTGTAGATATATGTCTTGGGGTTTCAAAGAAATTTAAATCACTCCTATAGCAGTTTTGTACAAAAAGATATGCTCAAAATACTAACAGTAGTACATGTAGGGTTTGCAAAATAGAAATCTGGGCAGCACACCTGTACTTCATTACCCCTTTTCTAGTAAATAAAAGCAAAACCGGGTTTTGGAGCCTGAACTAAAGTTGTAGGGCTATGAAATATCTTTCTAGAACATCTTGGATCACTTAAAACTAAACTTTATACAAGGAATTATGCTGAAAACACTAACAGCTGTCCAGTTCAAAAACGGGTTTTGTAACTTACCTCAATAGTGTGGAGTAGTTTGTGGCTCAACCAAAACATGTCTTGATGATTGATTTCGAGGATGAATATTATGAGAGGAGAGAAGCTTTGGGGTTTTATTTTGGTGTAGGAAATGAAATGTGAAGAGGAGGTGGAGTGGATATGAGCTAAAGGTAATATATTTACCTTTGGATAACTACAAGCTTTTTTTTTTTTTTTTTTTTTGAATAACTACAAAAAGGGGGCTGCCCTAAATACATAAATATCTAATCCATTTAATAATTTAGTAAGATAATAATAGGAGCATCTTACATAACTACACCATAACACCTAAAACAAGTTTCAAATATCGTCAAGTTCACGTTCATGAAGTGCGAAGTAAAATATACCCTTACTATCAAGATATGGCCAATTGAAAATTTAAGAGTTAGTTTAAAAAAATTCGGGGTGTTACAAATCCCCCCATTAAGAAATTTCGTCCCGAAATTTACCTTATACTAGCCTCAAAACAAATGTGGATATTGAATTCGCATATCCTCCTCTCGCTCCCAGGTAGATTCTTTGCCAGAATGATTCCTCCAAAGGACTTTTACTAATGGAATTTTCTTGTTTCTAAGCTCTTTTATCTCACGCGCCAAGATTTGAATAGGTTCCTCTTCATATGTCAAGTCAGGACTGACCTCAATGGATTCAACAGGAAGAATATGAGATGGATCTGAGAGATATCTTCTAAGCATAGAAACATGGAAGACATTGTGGATCTTATCTAACTCCGGTGGAAGAGCTAGTTTATATGCAACTGGACCAACTCTCTCAAGTACTTCATATGGTCCAATCAATTGAGGACTAAGTTTTCCTTTTTGTCCAAATCTCATAATCTTCTTCCACGGAGAAACCTTTAAAAATACCTTATCTCCCACTTGATGTTCAATTTCACGCCTCTTATGATCAGCATAAGACTTTTTTCTATCCGGCAATTTTTAGACAATCCTTGATGATTTTCACCGTATCTTCAATTTGTTGCACAATCTCAGGACCAACCAATTTTCTTTCACCAGCTTCACTCCAACAAAGAGGAGTTCTACATTTTCTCCCATATAATGCTTCATAGGGAGGCATGCCACTTTATTGGTAGCTATTATTGTATGCAAATTCTATCAAGGCTAGGTGTTTGTCCCAACTACCCTCAAATTCAATAATGCAAGCTCGAAGCATATTTTTCAAGATTTGAATTACCCTCTCTGACTGGCCATCTATCTGAGGATGGAAAGAAGTACTAAAGTTCAACCTAGTGCCCAAAGCTTCTTGCAAGCTAGTCTAGAATCTGGATGTAAACCTTGGGTCTCGGTCAGATACAATAGAAATAGGAACTCCATGTTGCCTCACAATCTCATTAACGTACAATTCTGTGAAACGTTCAAGTGGGTAGTCCACTCTGATGGCCAAGAAATGAGCACTTTTGGTTAGCCTATCAACTATAACCCAAATTGCATCATGATTTCTTTGAGTGCGTGGAAGCCCAGAAACAAAGTCCATAGTTATTCTTTCCCATTTCCACTCAGGTATCGATAAGGGTTGTAACAAACCAGTTGGGACTTGATGCTCGGCCTTTATTTGTTGACAAACTAAGCATTTAGAAATAAATTCGCAATGTCCTTCTTCATACCATTCCACCAGTAGTGTTCTTTGATGGTTTGGTACATTTTAGTACCTCGGGATGCATTGCATATGGTGAAGTATGTGCTTCATTCAAAATTTCTTTCCTCAAGTTGTCATCTTTAGGAACACATAACCTATTTCGATAAAATAGAACACCATCCTCCCTTAATTTAAAATCAATCTTTCCTCTAGTTTGAACTTCTTTGATCAATTTCACAAGCTTCTCATCTAACTTCTGTGCTTCTTTCACCTGTTCAAGTAGAACTAGCTTGACTTGCAAACTAGCAACAATAGAGCTATCAGAATTAAATGCAAGACAAGCATTCATGGCTCTTAATTCAAGAAACAAAGGCAAAGGGCTTAGAGATAAACTGACAAAGGATTTGCGACTTAGAGCATCTGCAACCACATTGGCTTTACCTGGATGATAGTCAATGATACAGTCATAATCTTTAATGAGTTCAAGCCATCTACGTTGTCTCAAATTCAACTCTTTCTGTGTACCCAAGTACTTGAAACTCTTGTGATCTGTAACTATGTGACACTTTTTTCCATATAAGTAATGCCTCCAAATTTTCAAAGCAAACACTATGGCAGTGAACTCAAGGTCATGAGTAGGATAATTCAACTCATGTGGTTTCAATTTTCGAGAGGCATACGCAACCACTTTCCCTTCTTGCATCAGGACACAACCCAAACCATGATGAGAAGCATCACTATATATCACATACTCTTTCCCTTCAGTTGGTAGAGTAAGTATAAGAGCTTGTGTCAATAAGGATTTGAGCTTTTCAAAGCTCTCTTGGCATTTGTCATCCCATACGAACTTGACATCCTTCCTCAAGAGTTTAGTCAAAGGAGAGGCTATAATGGAGAAGCCTTTGACAAACCTTCTATAGTATCCCCTAAGCCTAAGAAACTTCTTACTTCAGTTGGAATTTTAAGCGGTTTCCATTCAACAATAGCTTGAATCTTACTAGGATCCACCTTCACACCTTGGTGACACAACATGTCCCATATAAAAGCCATTTCACCAAGCCAAAATTCACATTTCGAAAGCTTAGCATACAACTTTTTCTCTTCCAAAATTTGCAAAACAATCCGGAGATGCTTTTCATGATCTTCATTATTCTTGGAATATATTAAAATATCATCTATAAAGACCACCACAAATTGGTCAAGATAAGGCTTGAACACGCGATTCATCAGATCCATAAATGCCGCAGGAGCATTTGTCAACCCGAATGGCATCACTAAAAATTCATAATGACCATAGCGAGTCCTAAAGGTAGTTTTAGAAACATCTTGTTCACTTACCCGCAGTTGGTAATACCCAGACCTCAAGTCAATTTTTGAGAACAACCTAGCACCCTTTAGTTGGTCAAATAAATCATCAATCCTAGGCAGTGGATATCTATTCTTAATTGTTACCTTGTTCAATTGTTGGTAATCAATACAAAGCCTAAGAGTGCCATCTTTCTTTTTCAAAAATAAAACAGGAGCTCCCCAGGGAGAAAAACTTGGGCGAATAAAACCTTTCTCAAGAAGTTCTTACAGTTGAATTTTCAACTCCTTCAATTCTGCTGGAGCCATTCGGCAAGGAGTTATAGAAATAAGAGTAGTTACAGGAATAACCTCGATAGGAAATTCAACTTCTCTTTCCAGGGGTAACCTAAGAATATTTTCAGGGAAAACATAAGGAAATTCACATACAACTGGTATATCTTTAAGGCTTGGACTTTCCAGCTGTGTATCAAATATATGAGCACGATAAGCTTCACAACCCTGACTAACCATCTTTTTTTCCAACACCGCTGGGATAATGTTAGATGTCAATGATCTTTCACCTGGAACAATGATGTGTGAAAATGAAGGAGCTCTTAAGGTCACATGCTTCGACCTACAATCAACTACCGCATGGTATCTATGAAGCCAATCCATACCGATGATGACATCATAGTCTTGGAAAGGCATTTCAATCAAATCAGTAGGGAAGACTAGATTTTGAATCACAAAGGGACAACCTCGATAGATTTGATTACAAACAACCTGTTGACCCAAAGGACTTTGGACAAGCACACCACAATCAAGTCTCACAAATTTCACATTTTTAGGAAAAACAAAGATGAGCTAACATAGGAATGTGTAGAACCAGGATCAAATAATGTAACAACACATAAGCCAAATAAGTGAAATTTACCAACAACCACGTCCGCCCCATCTTGGTCATCCCTCTGTCTCATAGCATAAGCTCGTGCTGTAGCTCTTGACCCACTAGCTTGATTAGCTCCACCTGCACTTGTTGCTTGCATGTTTCTAGATCTTGCACCTCTATTCCCTTGAGAAGGAATGGTAATAGGTTTCTGAACTGAGCCTTCCGTACGTGGAGAAGAAATAAGGTTAGGATTAGGACAATCCTTCACTTTATGATCAAAGCTCTCACAATTAAAACAAGCACAAGAAGCTCTCCTATAAGTGCTAGAGTGATTCTTTCCACATTGTGCACAAGTGGGTATACGAGTCTTTCCTTGGCCATAGCTTGGAGTGCTAGTAGTAGAGAAATTTGGTGCCTAATAAGACAGCCTAATAAAACACGCCTAATAAAACAAGGGGAACATTATTCGAAGCATGACAACCATGTGCAAGCATGTCTCCTCTTTTATCTTTCTTTGCATAAGTGGGTATCGATATCCATTTTCAGAGGATGGCTAAAATGTTCTTTGAGTTGTGAACACTACCAGCTTTGGAATTGTCAAACCTTCCCCTTTTAGATGGACCTCCTAAATCTGCATCAGCTTTTCTGAACTTGTTTTCATTTCTACTAGCTTGTTCCTTGTCGATCCTTTCCCAAGTAAGAGCAGCTGAAACTAATTTACAAAAGTTCTCATGTTGTAGGACCGCCACAGATTTTCTGATGGAATTATTCAAACCGTCTTCGAATCGCCTGCACTTATCTTTTTTGTTATTAATAATACCACCAGCATAACGAGAAAGCCTGAGAAACTTCTGTTGATATTCAGCAATAGACATACCCTGTTGTTCTAAATTCCGAAACTCCTTTTTCTTTGCATCATGATAAGCAGGTGGGACATACTTCATATGAAATTCTTTCACAAAATCATTCCAAGTAAGAACAGAAGGTTTTGCCTTGGCATTCGGTACACTTACCCACCAGTCATAAGCATCTTTTTGTAACAGTGAGACAGCATACTTAAATTTGGCAGCTTCTGAACACTCTAATTGCTCAAATACTCTTTCCATGCGCTCCAACCATTGCTCGATATCCGTAGGATCAACAGTGCCTTCAAACTCAACTCCGCCCATTTTTTTCATTTTCTCAAAGTTCATTTCATTAGGGTCAGGCATTCTTCTAGCCATGTGACGAAAGAAATCAACCATTTGTTAAAAAGGATAATCAACGGCAGCAGTACTATGACTCATTTGAGGATGTGGCCCAACCCTTGCACCCTTATTTATTCCCACTTTAGATCCACTAGTATGAGGAAAATTAGAATCAGAAAAATGTTCTCCAACCCCTTCTTATAAGTGAGGTTGGGCATTAGAGTTATTTAAACCTTCACGAGTGACATCCATAGGTCTATTAGAGGAAGAAGAGGCCATAACTTAATTCCTACATAAGGGAAGATCACATTGCATTAGGGACATGTACATGATGCATATGCACAATACACGCAACAAAACATGTTAAAAAGAAACAAGTATACCAACAAGTCACAACAAAAGTCCTAGAATCACAAACCTAGGCTCTGATACCAAAACTTGTAGCATCCCCTTTGAGAGGATGCCACTTATGAAACAAAAGCTAATTTATGTCAAAAGATATTCATAATAATTTAATGGCGGAAATAGGCCCATGCGAAAAAGGTTTAAAAGTGCGACATTTTTTTCTTCTTCTTAACAATACACTTCGTAACATCCCTGAAAGAAATACAATATCAGAGTATCAATTTAATATGGTAGCACCCTTCTTGAATAATCAAAATGTTGAAGCAACCTCCTAATGAAATTATATTTTCCATTCAGCACCATTGCAGGTTAATATTATACACGAATTTTAAACGTGTGAATACCAAAAGAAAACTAGTCTCCTCCTTGGTACATAATTACAAGACAACTGTAAATTTAGTACATGCCAAGACTTGGGTTAAAGCACACCCTAAAATAGCAAAACAAGTCACCGAGTTCAAGTTACAAGCTTATGGTCTTGTGGTCCAACAAGCCTCCAAAATTTCATACATAAGTGTGACATATGGATCATGTACAAGTCCCAAAATTTTACAAGACCTAGATGCATATGCAAATGTGATCTTCACTAAAGCTCCCAAAAAGTCTACTCCAAATGGCCATCTTCAAATCTCTTCCCGTACATTACCTACGATAGAAAACAACTATCGCTAAGCATAAAGCTTAGTGGCGTATAAACTTTGGGCTTGGAGCCATTAGATTCTCCAATTCCCTTATCCGTCGTAGGTAGCTCAATAAGATAATAATAAATCAAGAAAACAAGTATATCAAAGTATCAAATATCAAACCTTGAAGAGTTTCCAAATGTCAAAATCAATATTCGAAGGCTCAAGTGTCAAGAAAGCTTATAAATCAATTCAAGAGAGTTTGTCAAATAACCAATTTGGCCCAATATGTACGTCATGCCATCACACCAAGCATAATAAATATCAAGATGGACCGAAGCCCCAAATCAAGTAGGGTTGTCACCTAATAATCAAGAGAATCAAGAGCCATGTTGAAAGTGGCTTTCCACTCATACTCGAAAATGGACAAAAGTCCATCATCAAGACGAAATGTAAATCCAAAGTCAAGATGGGCAAGATCCGAATCAAGAGACATGTCGATAGCGGTGACAAAGTCACGACAACAAGAAGGACAAAGTCCCAACAAGAATGCAAAATGATCAAGCAATTCGTACAAGTGGGCGATTTAGCGAATATTTTGCAATACTTGAGATAATAACCATACAATGATATAAGATGAAGAGGAAGGAAACAAGTCATCAAGATACTTCAAAATTCCAGCAAGTAAAGATATTCCAAGTTCAAGTTTATACACAAACCTTGGTGTTTTACCACACAACAAGTTCTACCACAACTCGAGGAGTTCAAATCATCTACGCCATAGACCAACCAAAGTCCACTTCGTCAAACAATTCCTCTTAGCTTGTACAAGAGTATATATACCTTAAATACACAATCAAATATCTATTTAAGTTCAATGGTTTCAGCACGTCAAAACTAAACATGAAATCAGTGAAAATCACCCTAAACTATCAAAACAAGAATTCTGGACAGTACTACTGTCTTGTATTGTGGCTCGGTTTCAAAGGGGTAAATGGAAAAAATAGACTTTGTGTCCTTAATGAAAGTTGTAGATATATGTCTTGGGGTTTCAAAGAAATTTAAATCACTCCTATAGCAGTTTTGTACAAAAAGATATGCTCAAAATACTAACAGTAGTACATGTAGGGTTTGCAAAACAGAAATCTGGCAGCACCTGCCCTGTACTTCATTACCCCTTTTCCCGTGAATAAAAGCAAAAATGAATTTTGGAGCCTGAACTAAAGTTGTAGGGCTATTAAATAGCTTTCCATAACATCTTGGATCACTTAAAACTAAATTTTATACAAGGAATTATGCTGAAAACACTAACAGCTGTCCAGTTCAAAAACGGGTTTTGTAACTTACCTCAATAGTGTGGAGTAGTTTGTGGCTCAACCAAAACAAGTCTTGATGATTGATTTAGAGGATGAATATTATGAGAGGAGAGAAGATTTGGGGTTTTATTTTGGTGGAGGAAACGAAATATGAAGAGGAGGTGGAGAGGATATGAGCTAAAGGTAATATATTTACCTTTGGATAACTACAAACTTCTTTTTTATTTTATTTTGGATAACTACAAAAAGGGGATGCCCTAAATACATAAATATCTAATCCATTTAATAATTTACTAAGATAATAATAGGAGTATCTTACATAACTACACCATAACACTTCAAACAAGTTCCAAATATCGTCAAGTTCACGTTCAGGAAGTGCGAAGTAAAATATACCCTTACTATCAAGATATGGTCAATCGAAAATTCAAGAGTTCGTTTAAAAAAAAAATTGGGGTGTTACAGTGAAGTCATTGGTTTGGTTCCCGAAATGTTGAGTGTGATTTGAGTTATTGGTGGAGGAATTAGTTAAGTTAACAAGTTAGAGTTAACCCCGGTCAATGCCAGGATAGGATGACCCTGTGTCAATGTTTTAAAAGTTCCAATGAGTTAGTATGATGATTTTGGACTAGTCCACGAGTTTTGGTGAGGTTCCGAAGAGTTTTAGATGGGTTTGGGTTTTGTCGCGCTCATATTCGATGTTTTTGCCATAGCCCTTGGGTAATAAAGGGCTCCATATTGATCAAACTACCTTTGTTTTGTGTGTGTGTGTGTATTGAACCTTTGGATCCTATCGAAAATATGAAGCTGTAGCAAAAAGAATTGTCGCATTTCGCCTCCGTATGAGGAAGTTATGGTAATTTTACTAAAATATTCCATTGCTGGTTCTGGGGTGGTCGCTATAGCGTGCACCTGGTTACTATTGCGCAAACCTGGTCACTATAGCGTGGTCGCTATAGCGAAAATCCGGTCGCTATAGCACAACTTTTCCTATATAAAAATTCTGACTTCGCCCATTAGTATTTTGAGTATATCTTGAGTTATAGAGCTCCGATTTTGGCGATTGCGGCCGTTTGCTCGTTTCAAAGAGAGGGTAAGATTATAATCTTGATTTCTCCATAATTCCCTTGGTCTATTAGCGTTTATTTCATGATTTGGTTGGGAAAACTAGGGTCTTTTTCATAAAATTGGGTTTTCAAGTAATTTATCAAATCGAAGGGTGATTTATAGATGGATTAAACCTTTTTGAGATTCTTACTATTTAGGCTTGGGTAATCTGATTATGACTTAAATTTTCAGTTTTGCCCTTGCGAGCTCGGGGTTACTTTTTGGGTTCCTTTTGGGGTTTTGAATTAAAGTATAGCAATATGGGCATCGTTGGACTCGTTTAAACTCGTAGGGTACTATTTTGACTATATTAAACTCAATTTTGTTAATGAAATTATAGTTTTGCCCTTGTGGCTCGGGTTTGGCTACTTTAGGTGAGGGCTCTCCAAAGAGGAAATCAAGGCTAAGGTTTGACGGTTCGATCGTTGTTCAGCATTCCAGGTAGGTTATGGCTTACTTTAGTTAGACTTTGATTAGCGAAACATATATATTGTGCAGAATTGAAGGGAGAAAGCATGATTAGGTCTTCGGACATGGTGTTTTGGTTGGATATTAGCTAGGTTGGTATGACTTCTAATTATGTGGGCTTGGTTATTTAAGCAATAGTTGAATGTGTAGTTGTATTCATACTGTGGTGATTCGTGATGGATTTCTATTAGGTTGATTGTTGTTGATGGTGGCTTGTTTTCCTATTATTGTGATTAGACTTGTTACCTGAATTGTTGTGTTGTAATACGTGTCGTACCCAATTCTCCATTATTGTGACACATATCATCAGAGAAAGGAACGATAATGAGTTTAGACTTGAATTGCGATATAAACTTATGATAGTATGTAGATGAAAGCTTGATGTATGATTTTACTGTTGATGATGATATATAATAACATGGAGCACCTTGGTGATACAAGACTTCGTTGTGATGTGTACTTGTTATGTTGGGAAGTAAAGAGGGACATAGCCTCCAATGTTGTCTAAGATGGTTTGCATGATTCATTTCATGGTTGAGCTGATTTATCTAAGTCTTGATATGACTTGTGGCTTGTGACTTGCACCTTCATTTTTAGTTTATTTGCACTGTTTTACCATGTTTGCACTCATTTATGCATTCATACATGATGTAAAGTGATGTGGAATTAGTGAAGAAGTTAATATAATCTTCTTGTTGAACTTTTGATACTATTTGATACATGATACTTAATAACCGATCATTGAAAGTGATGTGACAATATATATATATATATATATATATATATGAAAAGACACATTTGACCGGGGGTGAGGATGTGACCTAAATATGAAAAGGCACATTTGACAGGGGGTGAGGATGTGGCCTAGAGGGTCCGAGGTTCATTCCGGAGCGAGTGGTACATGGATACCATGGGTCCTCTGCATGTCATAGCTATTAGGCAAAGACGCCAATTAGCATATATGTACAGTTCAAATGATTGGCCAGTGCATTGCATTGCACATCATTACATTTTATTCTGCATTATTATATGCTCGTTTGGTTCTGATTTTGGTATGGATGTTGAATGTCTATTGTGATATAAATATGATCATTGACTGAGTTAAATTGTGGATTAGTGACTCTACCTAGGGTCGGAACTTGGACTTGTGATTATCAGGTGAGATTATTGAGACTTGACAGACTTGTGGTTTAGAAGCTTCATCTTAGGTTGTGACTCAATTATGGGATATTCTGTGACTTGGATTTGAGTATTAAATGCCTATATGTTCATCTTGTTGATTTTATGCTTATATACATGAACTAATCTTACATGAACTAATCTTAGTCAGCCTATGATGTTTATCAGTGCATAGTGTTTGTACTGATACTACTTTGTTGCACCCTTTTTGAGTGCAAATTGTGTTCCAGAGATTTCATCCAGACCACATATCTAGCTTGAAGCTAGTTAGCTTGATCAGATCTGAGGGTGAGTTTCTATCCATGCCATGCCACCTGAAGATCTCTCTTTGCAGATGTCTACTTTCATTCCAGACATTATTTGTTATTATATTTGAGATATACTTCATTCTTTAGACATTGTTGGTTAGAGTCAGTGTACAATGACTTTCATATTATGGGGGATGTAATAGTTAGACTTCCGCACTTGTATTGTTTATTATTTGTGACTTGGTAGACTATTTATTCATTCACATGTTCATTGATTGTTTAAGTATAAATGATTAAAGAAGTTAAAATTGGCTCGTGATTAATGGGTTAAGGGGTAAGGGTTCTCCTACTAGTGATAATAAGGTAGGTTCCCACATGATCGGTAATTTGGGTCATGACAGTGCTCAAAAGAATTTTTCCACACCAGGACGAGTACAAAGGAAAATTCGCTCCCAACTGGCAAGGCCCCTATGCGGTCCACAAATTATTCTCTGGAGAGGCGATGGTACTAACAGAAATGGATGGAAAAGAGTGGCCCAAGCCAATCAATACAGATGTGATCAAACGCTACAACGTGTGAGGACATGTCTTTCAACTGTAATGGTATCTATTTGCTTGTATGTCATGACCCAATTTAGGATCGCGCGGGCATCTACTATTCTCACCTCGGTAGGCGAACCCTCAATCAAAATAAAATAATTTCAAGTAAAAACAAAGTTCATTTTGTTTTCAAGATATGAATAAATAACAGCGGAAATAAAAAAAAATATTAACCCAAATAGCGGAAGCGATTACAACAATTAAATAAATACAATAACTCCTTTCTATTCCCATGACCTGGCCTAGACTAGTACAAGAGAAACTAATGTGAATCTGGAAAACAATAATAACTCCAAGACCCAATCTCCATCCCGGAATGAAGTGGGTGGAGGGCTGCGACATAGGCACCATGCATCTTCCAAACGTATCAACAATCAATCACCTGAAACACCCTATACCTCAAAAGGGATGCAACAAGAATAGTATCAATACAATCAACACGTACTGAGTAAGCATCATAGGCCGACAATGGTTAGAGACACATATCAGTAAAAGAATTCACAATAAGCATGTTAAGTAAACTAGATCAACAACGTACTTTACCTACCGCTTGTCATAGCATCAAGATTCTTAAATTCATTAACTCTTCCTTAGTGATCCGATTTCCTAATTTACCTTATACATTCTTCAGTCTCACTTACTATACACTATGCAATTTCACACAAGTATCACAAGTCAAATATCATCACGCTATTCGATCTTAGTATCGAAGTTTACTCATCATTCCGTTATCCGGTACTTACCTAATTTAGAAAACCAACAAATACAACTAGACCAACAACAATTAACAACGGTAATCCAAGATCACGGCCTGGGGTTATAACACTAAGCCCAATTATGTCAAGTCTTAATATACTCAATTCGAGTCCATATAACACAAGGATATCACAATAGAAACCAAATGCAATGCAATGAGATAATGTATGAAATGTATATGCTATGCAGTGCAATGCAATGCAATGCTGTGCACGCATGTACTCTGGATGGAAGTATCGATGTCTCGATAGCATAACCCAAGATGACTCGCGAGCTCCATGTACTACTCCTCCCGGATCTTTGCCCAACAGACAGACGAGGCTCCGGAACTTTGCCCACGAAGGATTTCCATAACAACAACCCATGGGGGATCCGCGGAGTCCATGTACGTCAAGGCTCCGGCACAACCATCGGCAACCACAACCACTCAACCATGATTCTGGGACAACCATCGGATACCGGCCCTCACGTCAATCTTATCCAACTAAGCCTAACTCATCACAGTGTTTCCTCAAGTATCACCATTGTATCAACAATATATCATGAAGGATGAGAATGCGTGCAATGTATGAGTCAACATCGAAAATCAGAGCAATATCACAAGTACCGAGCGTGGGTACGCCAACTATATCATGAAAGACTACACAAGCCATGTATGACACTATCCTCGTATCGAACGTTAACAAGTAAGATCTCACAATATCATCAACAAGGTATATCAATAGTCTCCGATAATCAACACGGACAAGTCACATAACAATATCACTTTATTTCTTTAATACCGAGCAACCTCAATACAGGATAATTTCACCATCTACTTACAAGACATCACTAATTTCCAGTCCAGAATCAATTCACGATCCTTGGTTTATTTTATCCATTTCAATATCAATTAAGATTAACCATTCATAGCATAAGACATATTATGCACATCTTACAGAAATTTCTCATCAAAGGGACATAGTAAAGTAAGTACCAAACAACTAACTTCCAAGTCACATAAAATCCACCGATACTCCATGGGAACCATTACAAGAGTCCTGGGGAATCTACAGGCCACAAGCCCAAACACATATATCGCATAACAGTACCATCCTAAGAATCCATCCCAATATCCAATTCCTATACATGAATTCTCCGTTTCTTCTAATACATGAGTATGTAAATCTAATCGGAGTCTAACAAAAAGGAAACCGTAACCAACCTTAAAGCCGAGTGGGTGCCACGAACATCCGTAGATCTTTAATTTGTTCATCGCGTCGTAATCTTCACGAAGGAGCTTGAGACAATGATAAGACCCAAAAATAGGACTCACCATTACAACATTTATAAGAGATTCGAATTGATAAGGAAAGTTGGGGATTTAGAACATCTCTAGATTTTCTAGGCCTTTATCACTAAATGAACTCTCTTCCCAACATAATAAAGCTAAGTGATTTATTAACCCTCATTCATGAATAAGACAATTATTTAAGCCACTAGCTAGGTAAAGTTACCATTTTTAACTCTATCTTTTAGAAACCCCTTTTCAAGATTCAAGGAAGAAACCCATTTACAAATTTGAGAAGAAGAATCTAAGTTAGTAACCACTCTAGGGTGATGAATATGAGAGATCGAGCCAATATAATCCATATTAAGAACATGCTAACCATTTATCCTTCCAAGTCTAAGAATTGGTGATACCCATTTTGTTAGCTCTCTAGGTGAAGACCTTAGGAACAATTTATTACATGAAAGAAGGGATTAGAAAGAGTTAGGAAGGTTACCATTCCCAAGAAGATATGAATTTAAGCTCCCAAAAAGTCTTGAGGGGCGGCTGGACATTAGGGTTATAAGAAAATGGGGTCAAATCCCGAAATGAACTCTTAAATAGGGAAAATCATTGTACGTCACCGCTTTAGCGGTCTGGGGACCCCTTCGACATCGCCGCTCAAGCGGCATAGGTACCGCTGTGGAGGTCCCTTGACCAACCCACCTAACCGCTTCGGTGGTGAGTCCACCGCTACAGCGCTAATGTTGTAGCAGCATACTTGTCGCTGCGGCAGTCCCACTGGGCCCGGTAGCCCAAATTTCAATTCTCTCATGTGACGCGTACAACAGGTTCGATTAAGTTAACGATTTCCAGAAGTATGACTGAGTCGAAGACATTTTAAAGAGCCGAAGTTGCGAATTTTCTCAAATTCCACAGTAATGACAAAACGGGTCGTTACATCATATACCAATTGAATAAACGTTCATCGTCGAACGGCAAGGGAACGAACAGGCATGAACGGGTAACACATTTTGCATCCAGGATCATAAATCGTATGTCCATACCTTCGTATATAGAACTTATCGGAAAGAAATAGCACAAATATCGTTGTCGAGGGACCTTTTGTGACTTACCGTAATTAGACATAACTTAACAAAAAATCAACCGATTTATACTAGATTGCTCGGGGTAGCGTACCCAATACTATACTCGTGATTACGACCAACTCTTACAACCCGATCTCTAACCACGAACAGTTAGGAGTCACTGGATTAGATAAGCTTCCCAAAAATAACATGGCAAGAATAACTCAAGGACAGTGAGCAAATAACTAGAGGTTTACTATACATTGTAAGGCTCGAAGTATACTGAAACTTATCAAGAATCTTATGGATAGAATTTTGGTCAAACCGTCGGGGATAGCATCGCTATAGAGACAAGGGGAATCATTGCAGCGGTTGTAACAATTTGTTAAGGAGCCACTACAGTGGCATAGCGGACCGCTATGATGCCGCAGCTGCAGCGGTAAGGTTGCCGCTACAGCGGCAATTGCTGGGGCAGAATATAAAGAGACAGTAGCCTCTTCCCTTTCACTTCCCACTACTCACATCAACGAAAAACTCTCTTCGCATCCTTCAACATTCCTACCCCCACTCCTATTCTACCCCAAATAAAACTCTTCCCTCCCTTTAACCTTCCCACTCAACACCAAACAAAACTCCCCATTCATAAATTTGCTCTCAACCACAAGAAGAAAAGGAAGGTTCAAAGCAAAAATTCTCAACCTCCATCCACTCTCTCAAATCTTCAGAATAAAGGTAAGAATTTGTTCCCCCTTATCCCATAGTTAAACAATAGGACCGAATTTACAAGTAAACAAGATTAGAAGGATCGAATTTAGTAGTTCAAAGTTGGGGTTTCTAGGTCTTGGTTGATGAACCACTAGGACGAAAATTTAAGAGGAATAGAAACTAGTTAATCGTTAGAACCCTTCTCATCGAACATAGAGTAGCTATAGCACTGATTTAGGCCACAAAACTTTAACATAGTAGAGGAAATTTCTTAAAGAATATTTTTGGATTTTCTCTAAATCCGGGTTGGTTCGTTGTTAGAATAGCCCTTCAATAGGGTTAGAACTTCATGCATACTAGTTTCCTGCTCGATCCGTGATTAGAAACAAGTTTTTGACTCGAAAATGGGTGTTCTGGAAAATTTGTGGGTTTTTTTGGGGACGATGATACCGCTACAGCGGTTGGCTGACCGCTGCAGCGGTGCCGCTGTGGCACTTAGTCGACTGCTGTGGCGGTCCTCAGGGATTTTGTACATGACCGTTGTGGCGGTCTGTGACTCGTCATGGCTGTGTCAATATAGCGGTTTGCAGAACGCTAGAGTGACACCTGCAGATTCTGCAGCTGAGCAATTAAGCGGTAGGATAGATTTCGATCGAGTTTTCAAGTTGTTCTTACTAGAATGATACAAAACTAATAAGACATGAGTTTAATACATTTCTAATCCTTTTACAAGCAAGATGGCTCAAAATCAAGAAGAGGTGCCACAAGACGAGGAGGTGCCCATATATGAAAAACTTTCCACCCATCACATTACATGCTTACACCTGAGCCAGAGATCTACTCCCTTGTTCTTTGGAGCGAGGATTTGACATGTCCAACGTGGAATACATGCTCCTGATTTCTGGAATGGGTTGATAAGGACAAAGTGGACTCGCTTGGTTAGGGATCCGAGTGACTGTAATGAATCATTGGTGAGGGAATTTCACGCTCTGCTGCCTACAATTGATTGGGATTCTCCTGATTCGGAGATCATAATAAGAGGTACTCCGGTGAAAGTGGGGTCGAGGGCTATTAATCAGGTCTGTAGGCTGGATGATCACCAGAAGGAGCCCTTAGCGGAGAGAGCAGCTGAGAAGGATTTCATGTGGCTGGCCTCCAAACTGGTGCACGAGAACAATTTAGAGAAGACCTTTTGGGCTTATGGTTGGGGGCCAATATATAGTGACTATTTTACTTCTGACGCGAAGAGGTGGTTAAACATTGTTTCTTGCTAGATCCGTCCTTCTTCAAACACCCATGATGTGACCTTTGCTCGTGCTTTTATTGGTGCTTGCATCCTCACTGACATACCGGTAAATGTGGGGTCGCAGATTATTGAGGAGTGGAAGGATTTTCTGAGGGTTGGTAGAGGGAGCTTGATGTTCCAATCTCTGATTACTTCCTTGTCTTTGGAGGGTGAAGGGTCACAGAACTGCGGTCATTAGTAAAAAGAAGAGGAAGGTGGACAATGCAGGTGAGGGAGGAAGTGGAGCCAGAGATGACACTGAGGGTGGAGATAGGGTTTGGACTGAGGCTCCTCGTACCCAAAGCCCTTTTGAGCGCATGGACTCGCACTTCAATGAGATGATTGCTATGTTCCGGACGATCTTTATGCCTTCTGATGGGTCAGTTCATCAGGAGCTGCTCCTAGTTACCCCACTCAAGAGGAGATAAATGGGTATTTTGAGACTCAGAAGGAGATGGGTGAGTCACTCACCACCCTACAAGATACATATACCATACTGGCCAAAAATCACAGTGAGCTTCGCAAGGATTTTGACAGAGAGAAAAATAAGAATAAGTCGCGCGACAAGCTTCACATTAGGGCCTGGAGGGGTATCAAGGGAGTGTGGGGTAGTATGTACCCCAATGATCCGATTCTGGTGGAGGACGGTGACGACTCAGAGCAATATTCCTTCGAGAGTGTGGCTCGAGGTGACAGTGGCCAGGGTGGATTTGGTGATGCTGGTGGTGCTGACTCAGATGATGATTATGCGACCAGCAGGCTGGCGGCCTAGAGACCCCCTTCCCTTTTATGTTCATGTTTTGGTTGCCCTTGTAGGGCTTTCTATTTTCAGACAATTCTTGTTGGGTTTGCCTAGTTTGGCTTGGATGTTTAAATACTTTCTATAGGTTTTCTTGTGCTTGGATTTGTGGTTTGGTCTTCTGTCTTGGACAATTTCTTTTTGGTTTTTAGATAGCTTGGGTTGTAATAAATTTTTGGATGATTTTCCGCCATTTTGGGCTTTGTTCTATGTGACTGTTGTTTGTAGACTTTTGTTGTTTATTCTATTTTAGTTGAATTTAGAACAGGAGAGGGTAAAAGAGGCATGCCGCTTCTGCGTCTCTCCGATCGCTATAGCGGTCCCGCTTTGACGGAAAAGGGATAACAACAACGGTCACAGGGAAACTGAAGGCACTGCTGTTGTGGTGGAGAGCCCGTTATAGCGGTACTGTCACGGCGGCCGAATGACCGCGGTGGCGGGATCACTGAACGGTAATACTTAAACACATTCCAACAATTTTGCACCCACGAAACAAACCGAACAAAGTCCTCACACGAACCGAGTTGAAACAACAACGTATCATGCTTACATGCGTAGATACTAATTGAAATCGTCCAGATACCAATTGAATCCACCGAGATAGCAATTTGACCGAAGTAGCACGACTAGAAAGAAAGAGGAAAAATTTCCAAAATGCCCTATAGCTTCCCGTGGATGGGCACGAACGTCTTTATACCATTCCACGAGACTCTACTAGACACTGATCTTGTACTGACGAGATCGGTAACCTAGGCTCTGATATCAACTTGTCATGACTTAATTTAGGATCGCGCGGGCACCTACCATTCCCACCTTGGTAGGCGAACCCTCAATCAAAATAAAAAAAATTCAAGTAAGAACAAAGTTCATTTTGTTTTCAAGATATGAATAAATAACAACGGAAATCAAAATAATACATTAACCCAACTAGCGGAAGCGATTACAACAATTAAATAAATATAATAACTCCTTTTTATTCCCATAACTCCTTTCTAAACTAGTACAAGAGACACTAATGTGAATCCAGAATACAATAATAACTCCAAGGCCCAACCTCTATCCCGGAATGAAGTAGGTGGAGGCCTTCGAGATAGGCACCGTGCATCTTCCGAACGTATCAATAATCAATCAACTAAAACACCCTACACCCCAAAAGGGACGTAGCAAGAGTAGTATCAGTACAATCAATATGTACTGAGTAAGCATCATAGGCCGACAATGGTTAGAGGCACATATCAGTAAAAGAGTTCACAATAAGCACGTTAAGTAAACTTGATCAATAACGTACATTACCTACCACTCGTCAAAACATCAAGATTTTTAAATCTGTTAACTCTTCCTTAGTGATCCGATTTCCCAACTTACCTTATACATTCTTTTATCTCACTTAATATACACTAGGAAATTTCACACAAGTATCACAAGTCAAGTATCATCACGCTATTCGATCTTATTATTGAAGTTTACTCGTCATTTCGATATCCGGTACTTACCTAATTTAGGAAACCAACACATACAACTGGACCAATAACACTTAACAAAGTTAATCCAAGATCACAGCCTGGGGTTATAGCACTAAGCCCCATTATATCAAGTCTCAATATACTCAATCCGAGTCCATATAACACAAGTACATCACAAGGATATCACAACGGAAACCAAATGCAATGCAATGCAATAATGTATGAAATGCATATGCTATGGAATGCAATGCTGTGTACATATGTACTCCGGACTGAAGTATCGATATCTCGGTAGCACAACCCAGGGTGACTCGCGAGGTCCATGTACTACTCGTCCCGGATCTTTGCCTAACACACAGAGGAGACTCCAGATCTTTGTCAATGAAAGATTTTCATCAGCACAACCTATGGGGACCCGCGGAGTCCATGTACCTCACAGCTTCAACACAACCCTCGGCTATAGCTACCAATCAAACACGATTTCGGGATAACCATCGGATATCGGACCTCACGTCACTCTTATCCAACTGAGCCCAGCTCATCACAGTGTTTCCCCAAGTATCATCAATGTATCAATAGTATATCATGAAGGATGAGAATGCGTGCAATGTATGAGTCAACATCGAAAATCAGAGCAATATCACAAGTATCAAGTGTAGGTACACCAACAATATCATGAAAGACTACACAAGCCATATCTGACACTATCCTCGTATCGAACGTCAACAAGTAAGATCTCACAATATCATGAACAAGGTATATCAATAGTCTCCGATAATCAACACGAACACGTCAAATAACAATATCACTTCATTTCTTTACTACTGAGCAACCTCAATACAGGATAATTTCACTATCTACTTACAAGACATCACTAATACCCAGTCTAGAATCAATTCAAGATCCTTGGCTCATTTTATCCATTTCAATATCAATTAAGATTCACTATTCATAGCATAGAACAAATTATGCACATCTTACGAAAATTTCTCATCAATGGGACAGAGTAAAGTAAGTACAAAACAACTAACTTTCAAGTCACATAAAATTCACCGATACTCCAAGGGAACCAATACAAGAATCCTAGAGAATCTATAGGCCACAAGTCCGAACACATATATCGCATCACAGTACAATCCTATGAATCCATCCCAATCTCCAATTCATATATATGCATTCACCGTTTCGTCGAATACATGAGTATGCAAATCTAATCGGAGTCTATCAAAAAGGAAACGTAACTGTTACACCCCGTACTTCTAAAGAAGCACTTGTTAAATTTAAGCGTAAGTATGTCGAGCTATAGCTAAGTAAAATAACTTTGAAATATATGAAGCGAAGCATTATTAAGTATAATTTATTAGTAAAGGATGTATATAAGGTATACCGAAAGGTTTTATGAGGAAATGAGTGGAAGAAATGGAGTAGTACGACCTTGGAGAAAGGATGGGTAAAGTTTTGTGTGTGAAAATTTTTGTCCAATTCGGGGGACGAATATCTCTTAGCATATGAAGTGTTTTGGAGTGAAACAAAAGCGTAAATTGAAGTTTATTGAGTCTAGTTTCCAACACAACAAACCTCTCATCGATACGACATCGGAGTAGAGAATTATGGACGTTACAATTAGCCTGACAGAGCAAAAGCGCGTGCTACAAGCTTGCTACAATAAGCGACTTGCTACGAATCGCTACTACGGTGACCCCCCGAATTTAGAACCTTATAAAAGGGGAAAGACCCCATTTTTTTTTAGCCAAAACAGATCCTAAAGCTTAGCAAAAAATGAAGGGATTGGAGTGATTTTGATTAATCGAGGCTCGGGTAGCGTATAGTTGTGATTCTAGTATTGTTTTGCGGGGAATTTTGGCTTGGATTCAAGATGGATATTGTAGATATTGCTGTTTTAACAAGAAGAAGGTATGAATCTCTCCTTATTAATATTACTTTTAGTTTATTCACGAAGATAGAATGATTAAAGGGTCGTATAATAAAGTTGTTGGTTGAGAAATTGGACAAATATTGTGTGGGATATTTTATGGAATATATTGGTATTGATAATATTGTGGTTGATGTTGGTATTGTTGCTATTGTTGTTGGTTGCTAGATTATGATTTCGAGCTAGGCATATAAATAGGGGAGATGCTGCCCGAATTTCGGCACATTCTAAAGGGATTTCATTTAAAGGCTTAGGACAAACATGTGACAATAAGCCTAACAACAGTATAAATGGGTTTATATGTAGATTACGAGACTGCGAATGATCTTATTTAGCCTGCAAGACAAGAAGTAAGCTGGAAAGTCAAGAAACACGATTCCAGGTATGTTAAAGCCTTCCCTTTCTTTCATTTTGGCATGATCCTATGACATGAGTGAACAACGAGTAATCGAGTCTTCATATTACTCTACTCTTAGAAGTGCTATGAGTATCCCGGTTCTTGATGATCTGTACCTTCTATTACGATTTTCCTTTCGTTCATGGGTCTTGAGTTTTATATCATGATTATGTTAGTTCACATTTATGCATTGCATTCATTTACATATATACATATTGACCCGTGACCAGAAGGCGTTATATACGCGTATATTATGTGTATATATAAATATATGTGGTATGGGGAAATGGGCGAGGCGTTATATACGCATTATCACCTATGATCAGGCGGTTTGATGATGATGATTTATGATGCCCGAAGGGACCATTATGTTATTATGCCCGAAGGGGCTTATATGGGATATGGATCGGCCGTACGTTCCTCGGCACTATGACCTATGTATATCATACGCCCTCAGAGGCATTTTCAGTAAGAAAATGCATTCATACAGGTATATTAAGATAGTCAGACATATAGATGCATTCATACAGATATGTTCGTACGATCGGACATACGGATGTACTCGATCGATACTTTTAGTTTATGACTTTCAGATTGTCTTCATGACTCCTATGTGTATGTTACTACTTCTCATCTACATTATTACATTATTCGTCCTTTTTTTCCTTTTTCTTTGAAAGTATTGCATTCATATCTGCAGATACAGTTCAACAGATTGACAGGACTTCTCATTAGACAGTACTTGACATCCGCTGGTGGTGAGCTCCCTTTTGTTCGGAGTTACCAGGTCTATATGGAGTCTTTCTTTTGTGTTTATAGACGACGGGTGAGCCGGAGCCCTGTCCTGCCCATGACTCAGTTATGCTTCTTTAGAGGCTTGTAGACACATGTACAGTACAGTCAGTCAGTCCGTGGCCCTGTGGCCCATCCTTTGATGCATAGTTACTTATGAGAGCCGTTTCGGCTCGTACAGTGGTTTGAGCAGTTTCACATATATTCCATGAGGAGGCCGGACCGCATACAGTTATGTTTTGTTTCTTGAGGAGGCGGCCAAACTCCAGAGAGTTATATGTATATATCTGTGTTGGGATTTTTCTGAGTGCAGGTGGCCATTTTAGGCCTATCCACGTTCTTAGCTAAATGTAAGTTTAAATGTTGGTTCGCCTGGTCTAGGTAGGCACTGGGTACCGGTCGCGACCCTCTAGATTTGGGGCGTAACAAACTTGGTATCAGAGCAGTTTTGTCCTAGGGTTGTCTACAAGCCGTGTCTAGTAAAGTCTTTATGGTTTGTTGCGCGCCACATTTATAAACAGGAAGCTATAGGGCATTTAGGATGGTTACTCTTCTTTCTTGTCTTAGATCGTCTTTGTAAAGCTAAGCCCTAGAGTATGAAGTTCCTGATTCTAACCCTGAATATTTTGGTTGAGGACGAGCAGTTGATTATACAGCTTGGAGGAAATTGATGAGAATTGAAGTTTATTGACCCGAAAGGTATGTTCCCTGCTTTATTAATATTGATATGGACGACTAGTACATGAGCGGGATGCCATGTGTATTCGTGATCTCCTGTGAGGCATTGGATGTGTTTTCTGGGCTGTGTGCAGGGTTGAGGTAGTAAGCAATATAGAGGAAACTCTGCCAAAATTCTTACAAACTGAATTGTTTGAATGTCTACGCTATAGAGAAAGAGTAAAGGGGAAATGTCATAGTCAGACGTTTGGTAAGTTATGATTGAATGAAGAATTATGAGATGTTTTCAAAGAGAGGTTTTAGAATGATTCTAGTTTGATTTAAGAGGTGAACCCTGGATGGAAAAATGATTAGTAGTTAGAGGAATTGGAATGAGTTACATTCAAGATTTCAGAGGACTGAGGCTCATTGAAGATATAGGGAAAGCCGACCTTAAGAAATCAAGTATAGTATTACGATTTATAGACTGATGAGTAATGGGAAAAGGAAGTTAACGAGTAAGGGAAGGTTTTATTCCAGAAGTTTATATATGTAGGATCAGGACAGGTTGATGACAGGCACATGGACTCATTTTATTGAACTTCCCTATATGATGTAAGTTCGCATTGGGATTCAGAAGTCGCCAGTTATTTGACTCCAAAGGGATTCTGAGTATTCGATAGTTGGTACTATTTTGAGGATCATTATGACCAAGTTACTTCTGATACTAATGACGACCTCGGACCCAGGAATGAGAAGTGATTATGTAAGTTGGGCTACAACTATGATTGCCTTCTGGATTATTTATATAATTCCTAATATGCAATGTTGTTGACCGATTAAAGAAATGAAGATCATACCAACTTCAGGAAATAGTTGATCCTTATAAGAAGGTTTCACCTTGATTTTTTTTCCAGACGAATGTTGTGAAGGTCACTTGACGATAGAAAAATAAGAGCGATGTTGGATTATGAAAAAAAAAGTAGAGTAGGTGTTCGAGTGGAAATTATTCATTAAGGCTATATCGCCAGAAACTCATAATGAGGACTTAGAAAAATATGCTAAGAAGTCCTACAAATTCAGACATGCGAAAGGTATGAGAAATCAGAATAGCTGAGGGAAAATTAGGAGCATATGAACCTTACGATTAGAATTTCAAAATGATTGTAAGGTAGGAGTCTAGCTAGCTGGTCAAAAAGAGAGGAGATGTAATAAGTCACAGACTCAGGACATAGTTAAAAAGCAAAGGAAGTATTTTGCAAGCAAGATATTGAAAAGTGACGCAAATGATAAGTCATGTGTGGCTACGTTAAATATTATGTGTGCCCTTATGATCTATCTTATGATGTGCTAAAGGAATTGATTGAGCTGGATATTGAAGCTAAGGTAGCAAGTGCTACAGGGCAGATCGAGATTGGTTTCCTCTGAATATTAAAAGTTAGATAATCATGATGCAACAATATCAGGGAGAAGAGGAATAGGTATGCATAAGAGTAAGGAGAAGATTGTGATGTCAAGATAAGAAAACAAACGTGAGCGGGGGAGAAATATGTTCCTAGTAAGGATCGAGCAAAGTATCCGAGGAAAGGGTTAAGGCGGCGGTAGAGACGAAAAGCCATTCGGATAAATTTTTAAAGTAAACGAGCAGGAAGGATAGAGTATGGCAAAGGGTGATAAAGGGAGAATGTGAAAATCCCAGAAACAGATTTTGGTAGATAGGATCGAAGTATAATAACGATGGATATGGATGTAACCTGAGGAAGAATAATCAGATTTTATAAAAAGTGTCTAGGGATTTCTGACTCTTAAGGTATACCTGGAGGGGTAAATATGAAGCCATATTGATATGCTCACCTAGAAAATGGAAAAGCGCCCCAAGAAATGATCTTTCAATAGAATGAATTTGTACTTATAGTGGAATGTTCTACAGACTCCTAGGCAATTATTATAGAATGGCAAATGGGAAAAGGGAATTTATTGAGTAAAGGGAAATTCAGGGAAACTATAAGGATAAGAGTAAGAGAAGGTGTGTTAATGAATTGGTTAAAGAAGTGACGCGATTAATAAAGTTCACAGAATTGGCCAGAAGCAAGCATTGATGCCATAAAACAATGGTCTTGATAGTGGACCTGAGAATATAGATACGATACTAAAGGAAATAGGATGAATATGTGAGGGATATACATGAATATGAACAAGTTACGGCATCGACAAGGGAAGTCAAGAAAGGGATGAAAGGAGGAAGAAAAAGATATATTTTATGGGTATTTATGATTAGGACAAGGATCGACAAGATTTTGGAGGAACTATGACACCTGACTATGGTACAACAACTTAGTAAAGAAGAACTACAAAATAGTATGAGCTGGGCAAATGAAAGAGAGGGTCATGGGAAATAGATGCGATAGTACATTGACTTACGATGGTATTGAAAGAAGAAACCAGATTTGGTTGGCTAAAGGATAAGGTCAGTGTAAGAGAGGGAAACAGACAAACGACTTAAATTGCAAAGGTAAACAGAGGAAATGAGTATCTAAGAACTTTAGATATCTATGCGACTGATAAACTCAAACAACAAATAGGGTATGCCAGACTATGGGGAAGACTTATCAGGTAAAAAATTAAGCGAAGGCCAAGAGTCAAAGAAGAAGCTCAAAGGAGGTAATAAAGAGATGACGCGTATGATCGGAACAAAGCTAGTGACAATGAAATCTCATGGAACGAGCAAAATAATTGTTCTTCTAGGAAGGAAATGTCCATGATCGAAAACTGCAGACAAAGGAAAGAGTGAAATGATTTGAATTATTTCGTATGATAAGGAGCCTGGTTCCCATTTCGGCAAATTTCCAAATTTATCCCTAATTTATCATCTGGATTAAGGGATTAGCAACCTTAAGAATAAATCGAAAGAAGAGATTTGAGATATTCTTGGAGTAGGTACAGTAATTACCGATAGCTAGACCGAGCATAAGAAGCCTTATCAAGAACAAGAGAGAATTAAGTAAAGTGTATGGATGAAAGGAAATTTTAGCATGACATTAGCTGGAAGATAAAATACCGCAAGGATCGATTCAGTTGCTACAGGAAAGCAAGGGATACTACATTACTAGTTTCTGAGGTTATCCTTAAGGGGGAAGAATAAGTTAAATCCCAAGAAGTTGAGGGCACAGAACATCTGTGAAGCGTAAGAAAGCTACGTGGAGATCAAAAGAAACAAGGATTTCTGGTATATTGGGATAAAAGGGAAGAGAAGACCAAAATTGGATAAAAGTATATGATAAGTATTAGGTAAACGAGTATATGAGGATGTAAAGGACAGAAGTCGGAGAGACAACGAGGATGATAAAGTACGAGGAGTTAGTCGGCAGATGAGTGATACGAAAAAGAGATAACTGTGTGTATGAACATAAATTTTAGTCGCAAAAGGAGGAGAATAGTACCGAAGAATTGATTGGGCAAGGAATTCGGTGAACCCGGGAATACACCCATTGATAGCAAATTGAAAGTAGTCAAGAAACACCAAAGGAATTGTGAAACCATGAATATAGAGTCTACATGTATGTAACGACCATGAGCTAGTAATTGCACAAGAATGAACTGTATATGTTAAGAAGAAACCATGTTATTACTCATACAAAGAAACCAAGGAATCCAAGGAAGATTAATCGTCAGAAATTGAGGTGCTCCAGTATAAGTAATTATCGAGTACTACTGATAAAGAAGAAAATGCCACAGATTCAGTGTAAGAAAATCGAAAAGGGGTAAGGAATATTAACTAGTTGAGCAGAATCAATCAGTGCCGATACAACTAAATGGTATGCAGATGAGAGATAGAGTAACATTTCAGCAGAAGAGCTCACAATACAACTGAAAATTAACTAGGAAATAAAGAGTAAAGCTCAGAGTATTTTAGGAACTCTTGGTGATGATAATTAGATATCAGGTTGATCACTATGTATATGAGTGATGGGGTTAATAGATAAGTTATCAAAAATCGTCAGCAGAATATGAGGGAAGATTGAATGGACCACAAGTAGAAAGGTTTCAACAACAAAATGAATAAAGGAGGACTGTCTCTTCAGGAAATTGATGCAGCATCATAAGTCTATAAATTATGGTTGCGATTTATTAACCTAAGGTGTATAGCCTCCAAGGAACCGCGAAGATGATCATAAGTTGCATAGTTCGAATAAGTTCAGTTCTGAGTGCGTGAGTAAGACTGCAAGTAAGTAAAGTCAATACCAGCAAACACCGGTGAGAATATTGACAGCAACGTCAGAATGAGTCCTATTTTAACATTCGAGGACGAATGTTCCTAAAGGGGAAAGGATGTTAAACCCCGTACTTTTGAAGAAGCCCTTGTTAAATTTAAGTGTAAGTATGTCGAGCTATGGCTAAGTAAAATAACTTTGGAATATATGAAGCGAAGAATTATTAAGTATATTTTATGATTAAAGGATGTATATAAGGTATACCGGAAGGTTTTGCGTGGAAATGAGTGGAAAAACTGGAGTAGTACGACCTTGGAGAAAGGATGGGTAAAGTTTTGTGTGTGAAAATTTTGGTCCAATTTGGGGGACGAATATCTCTTAGCATATGAAGTGTTTTGGAGGGAAACAAAAGCCTAAATTGAAGTTCATTGAGTCTAGTTTCCAACGCAACAAACCTCTCATCGATATAACATCAGAGTAGAGAATTATAGACGTTACAAGTTGGCCTGACAGAGCAAAAACGCGTGCTACAGTAACTGCTACACTAATCGACTTGCTACAGTGTTGCTACAGTCTGCTACAGTGACCCCCTGCCCGAATTTAGAACCTTATAAAAGGGGCAAAACCCCATTTTTTCAGCCAAAACAGATCCTAAATCTCAGCAAAATATAGGGGCAATTATGTCACAAAAAAATGAAGGGATTGGAGTGATTTTGATTAATCGAGGCTCGGGTAGCGTATAGTTGTGATTCTAGTATTGTTGTGCGGGGGATTTTGGCTTGGATTCAAAATGGATATTGCATATATTGCTGTTTTAACAAGTAGAAGGTATGAATCTCTCCTTATTAATATTACTTTTAGTTTATTCACGAAGATAGAATGATTAAAGGGTCGTATAATAAAGTTATTGATTGAGAAATTGGACAAATATTGTGTGGGATATTTTATGGACTATATTGGTATTGATAATATTATGGTTGATGTTGGTATTGTTGCTATTGTTGTTGGTTGCTGGATTATGATTTCGGGCTAGGCATATAAACGGGGAGATCTTTGCCCGAATTTCGGCATATTCTAAAGGGATTTCATTTAAAGGCTTAG
Source organism: Lycium ferocissimum (assembly GCF_029784015.1). Classification (NCBI taxonomy): domain Eukaryota; kingdom Viridiplantae; phylum Streptophyta; class Magnoliopsida; order Solanales; family Solanaceae; genus Lycium; species Lycium ferocissimum. Next base: position 56,734 of record NW_026725642.1, read on the forward strand.
TACAAGCATGTGATGATAAGCCTAACAACAGTATGAATGGGTTTATATGTAGATTATGAGACTGCGAATGATCTTATTTAGCCTGCAGGACAAGAAGTAAGCTGGAAAGTCAAGAAGCAAGATTCCAGGTATGTTAAGGCCTTCCCTTTCTTTCATTTTGGCATGATCCTATGACATGAGTGAACAACGAGTAATCGAGTCTCCATATTACTCTACTCTTAGAAGTGCTATGAGTATCCCAGTTCTTGATGATCCTGTACCCTTCTATTACGATTGTTCCTTCTGTTCATGGGTCTTGAGTTTTATATCATGATTATGTTAGTTCACATTTATGCATTGCTTTCATTTACATATATACATATTGATCCGTGACCAGAAGGCGTTATATACGCGTATATTACGTGTATATATAAATATATGTGGTATGGGGAAATGGGCGAGGCGTTATATACGCATTATCACCTGATCAGCTGGTGCACAGTGATGATGATTATGATGCCCGAAGGGGCCATTATGCTATTATGCCCGAAGGGGCCATTATGTTATTATGCCCGAAGGGGCTTATATGGGATATGGATCGGGTCGTACGTTCCTCGGCACTATGACCTATGCATATCATACGCCCTCAGAGGCATTTTCAGTAAGCAAATGCATTCATACAGGTATGTTCAGATAGTCAGACATATAGATGCATTCATACAGATATGTTCGGACAGTCAGACATACAGATGTACTCAGTCAGTCAGTTTAGTTTATGACTTTCAGATTGTCTTCATGACTCCTATGTGTATGTTACTCTTCTGCCCTACATACTCGGTACATTATTCGTACTGACGTCCCTTTTGCTGGGGGAGGGGGGGCTGCATTCATGCCTGCAGGTACAGATCGACAGATTGACAGAACTCCTCAGTAGACAGTACTTGACATCCGCTGGTGGTGAGCTCCCTTTTGTTCGGAGTTACCAGGTCTATGTGGAGTCTTTCTTTTGTGTTTATGGACGATGGGTGAGCCGGAGCCCTGTCCTGCCCATGACTCAGTTATGCTTCTTTAGAGGCTTGTAGACATATATACAGTACAGTTAGTCAGTCTGTGGCCTATCCTTTGATGCACAGTTACTTATGAGAGTCGTTTCGGCTCGTACAATGGTTTGAGCAGTTTCACATATATTCCATGAGGCGGCCGGACCGTATACAGTTATGTTTTGTTTCTTGAGGAGGCGGCCAGACCGCAAAGTGTTATATATATATAGCTGTGTTGGGATTTTTCTGAGTGCAGGTGGCCAGTTTAGGCCTATCCACATTCTTAGCTAAATGTAAGTTTAAATGTTGGTTCACCGGGTCTAGGTAGGAACCAGGTGCCGGTCGCGGCCCTCCAGATTTAGGGCGTGACAATAACCTACCTCGAGGCCTAGTTGGTCCCACGAACATCCGTAGATCTTCAATTTGTTCATCACGTCGTAATCCGCACGAAGGAGCTTGAGACAATCATGAGACCCAAAAATAGGACTCACCATTAGAGCATTTATAAGAGAATCGGATTGATAAGGAAAGTTGGGGATTTAGAACATCTCTAGATTTTCTAGCCTTTATCACTGAATGAACTCTCTTCCCAACATAATAAAAGCTAAGTGATTTATTAACCCTCATTCAAGAATAAGACAATCATTAAGCCACTAGCTAGGTAAAGTCACCATTTTTAACTCTATCTTTTTGAAACCCCTTTTCAAGATTCAAGGAAGAAACCCATTTACAAATTTGAGAAGAAAAAGAGAATCTAAGTTAGTAACCACTCTAGGGTGATCAAGATGAGAGATTGAGCCAATATAATCCATATTAAGAACATGCTAACCATTAGTCCTTCCAAGTCTAAGAGTTGGTGATACCCATTTTTTTAGCTCTCTAGGTGAAGACCTTGGGAACAATTTACTAGGTGAAAGAAGGGATTAGAAAGAGTTAGTAAGGTTACCATTCCTAAAAAGATATGAATTTAAGCTCCCAAAAAGGCTTAAGGGGCGGCTGGACTTTAGGGTTGTAAGAAAATGGGGTCAAATCCCGAAATGAACTCTTAAATAGGGAAAATCACTGTATGTCACCGCTTTAGCGGTCTGGGGATAGGTTCGGCATCGTCGTTCAGGTAGCATAAGTACCGTTGTGGCAGCCCTTTGAACAACCCACCTAACTACTTTGGCGGTGAGTCCACCACTACAGGTCCACCGTTGTAGCGGCATACTAGCCGCTGCGGCAGTCCCACTGGGCCTGGTGGCCTAAATTTAGATACTCTCACGGGACGCACACAACGGGTTCGATTAAGTTAACGATTTCTAGAAGTATTACTGAGTCGAAGACATTTTAAAGAGCCGAAGTTGCAAATTTTCTCGAATTTCACAGTAACGACGAAACGGGTCGTTGCATCGTAATAGTCATTTATTTGCTTGTATTGGTTGTTCCTTTGCTTGTAATCATTTGTAATAGATAGGAAAAAACCAAAACAAATCCTTTTGTTATGAACTACGCAATGACCCGACTTACCCACCATGGGATACGTAGGCAGTCCGTTTGGGACCCGGTCGCTTTATTTGTCAAAATCAAAACTCATTTAGTTTTATTCAAAACTACGTTCGACTTGATTCCTGCTGGGTCATGATACGTAGACGCTCTTTGAGCTCGGTCGTTTCCCAAAAGAAAAAAACCAAGAAACCACTAGGAAGCCTCAGAGATAGGACTTCAAGGAGCACGCAGACCTTGCATGAAGAGATTGCCACACATGCCTGACTGGGGCAGAATTTTTGAGAGGGTCTCAAAAATTCATGTTTCTATCCTGTCACAAGAATCAGCCAACCTAGAGTCTCAAACTGGGGTAAAACTTTTTAGAAGATCTCAAAATTTCTCATCCTTAACCAGTTCATCACCCTAAACTGGGGACGAAATTTTGAGGAAATCTCAAAATTTCCTAAATTTGGAGATTCAGCACGAGAGTTCGCCAGCCAAGATAGATCTAAACCAGGGAAGAATTTTTATGAGGACCTCAAAAATTCCACACAAGGAAACGGGGAGACACAGCCATCGAAGAAACGAAGAAAGGGTTATGTCCCATTCGGAAGCGCATGTCATGACAGTTAATCTACAATTTTTAAAGTGATGCATTTGTTTTCATAAGTAACTAACTCTTGCTTAACATTGACAAAATAATTTTTCTTGTATGATTGAAATAAATTCATCTTTCGAATATCGAATCCAAAGAGATTTGGGTCCAAGAAACCCGGCGAGGACAAAGATGCAGCCAGAGTCAGCAATACGGATCAACTTTAATAATAAACTGACCCTTTGCTGATGCAGGTCCCCATGTCGTCATGAGGACGGCCCATTTTTCTAACTTTGTTTCATATGCAAGTAAAAACGGTTTGCTAGACGAAATTGAGACCACTGCCAACGACAGGATTTGAAAAGTATCCGGCCACGAGGGCTATAAAAGGACCTGAACGCTACAAGGGCAAATATCTAGCCATGAGGGCTATAAAAGGACCTGAATGCCATAAGGGCAAATATCTATCCACGAGAGCTATAAAAGGACCTGAATGCCATAAGGGCAAGCATCTAGCCACGAGGGCTACAAAAGGACCTGAATACCAAAAGGGCAAGCATCTGGCCACAAGGGCTATAAAAAGGATGTGAATGCCATAAGGGAAAAATATCTAGTCACAAGGGCTACATGAATAACCAAAATGCCACAAGGGCAAATATTCGACCAAATGGTCACAGCAAAGCAAACGGCATATCTGACCACGAGGTTTATGGCTAACACAAAGGATGAAAGAAAGACAATTACCCGAAGGGCCCATATCTATCATTTTTTATTTGCCACGAGGGCCATTTATTCATCCTTTTCATTTTCCATGAGGACCATTCATGAATTTCTTTTCATTTTCCATGAGGACCATTCATTCATTTGCCAAGAGGGCCATTCATACAAACATTGCCTAGAGGGCCATTCACACAGACATTCTTTGAGAGGGTCATTCATTCAAGCATTGTCCTGAGAGGACCATTCATTCAAACATTGCCGAGAGGGCCATTCGTACAAGCATTGCCGAGAAGGCCATTCATGTGCATATTTGTCGAGAGGGCTATTTTATTCAAACACTGCTATAAAGGGCACCCATTTATACAAATTATTGGACGTAAGGGTCAAAGTGATGGAATTTAGTCAGATGACTGTAGTTTTCGCTTACGAAGGTCAAAGCAATGTAAATTCGGTCAGATAATTGCAGTTTTTGCTCCGAAGGTTGAAACGATGTAAATCCGACCAAATTGCCGTAGTATTTATTTTTTTCAAAATCAATCACAGCATCATTCAGTAAACAAGAGCAAATTGACAGCAGCGAAGTAGAGCAAGCTAATCAAATCAGATCCAGATACATGCGGAGAAAATGTGAAACTTTTTCTTACGCAGCCGGTCGAAATAGGGTGCCCATGAGAGTCAAGCTCTCCTCTAGGAATTGGAAGATCGCTCCACTACATGCTCGGCCACACGAAATATCTTACTTGCTTATTTGTTTTATCTACTTTTCTTTAAATTTTCCCGCACACACAAAGATATTCCCGCATAAGACATACTCCTTTTCTTCCTATCAAGTCGAACCACAAGTGACTTAATTCCCAAAGACCCGGGATATGTAGGCGGACTCAATACCAGAGAGTAAGTCACACTCCAACCAATCACCCCAGACTTCTCAATTTTGACGATCGGGAAATCCGAAATTTGCTTAAATTTGCATTTTAGAAGTCTAAATAGAGTCGAACTACAGTGTCCTGAATTCACATGTAACCTGAGATATGCAGGAAACCCGAAAGCCAGGGTCCGGCCATATATCTAAAAATCACATAAAAATGAGAGGTAATATGGAGATGGGTCACTAAAAAATCAGGGTTAGACAAATTTCATTGCTCAGGGATGGTCCTGCCATCCTCGAACGCCGAAGGGGCAATTGTTGACACCTAATTTTTGACCTTCCATAATTTATTTTAATTACCAGAGTCCTTAGATATCAAACGGAGTAAAATGTGTATTTTCTACAAGTCAAAATCATTTTATAAAATTATTTAGATAATATTTTGCCATTTCATTTGGAAAAACAACTTCAATAATATTATAACTCATTTAGAAATCAATTTATACATCTTTTATAATTTATATGGAAAATTTGCAAAATTCAATCAAGAAGGTAATTTAAAACAATTATTTACTTTATTGTTAAATTACAACGTTCAAATCCTTAATGGGTTTTGTCTTACCTTCTTTTGAATCCGCGATTTTCACTAGTTTGTGAAGAACCAAACAGGGATCTAGTTCTTGGTCAAATCTGACCGTTTACAAGTTTTGTTGGCTGAATCTCGACCCTTGAATGAGATGTCAGGAACCAATCCTCACAAATTAGCATTTGTCCACATTGGTTCAAGCAAGGGTTTGAGTATTTTTTGAGTTCTATAAATAGAACCCCCAGATCACATTATTGAGAGGGGGAAACACAGAATATCCTTGCCTATTCACATAAAAACTCAAATACCTAGGGATTTAGTATTAAATTGTTGAAACCTTCAATTTTTGAGTTTTTTTTTAATCAAATATATCAATAAGACTTGCCTATTGATTTGTTTTATTAATCATCAAATAAAAGTAGAAGTACAAAGATCCAGAAAAGCCAAAATAGGCAAAAATAAAGGAAGAACAAAAATAGTAAAAAAGAAAGGTCAAAAAATGCAAGGAAATAGGACTGTTGAGCTTGTTGCATCCTTGAACTCTTGTAATGATATTTGCCTCCCGTGCACAAAATTTCCATCCATCTTTGCTCGATGTTCGATCTTTGTAGAATAATAAGAATTATCCAAGCTCCAGCTGCAGTTGCATTACCTCTGATCATCCTAACTTCAAAGTTCTTGATCTGATATTTGGATAATGCTGTTTGTCTATATTCAGCAGTCTTCTACCTTGAGAAGAAAGATTTGTGTATTGCTTATATTCTACTGATCCCAGTAGAATGGCTTAGTTTGCAATATAATCTGCTAGACTATTTCCCTCCCTCTTGACATGTTAGAATTTAACCTCACATATTGTTATCAGCTGTTTGATGTCTTCTACTATTACAATAAGCTGCCATGGAATTTCCCAGGTTCCTTCTATAATATTCTTCATCACCATGGAGTTTGTCTCAACTTGTACCTCTTGTATGTTATTTGCCACACAATGATAGATAGCCTCTTTGATTGCCACAGCTTCGATTTCCTTCCATATTAGTTGTCTCATGAATCTCCTTTCCTTCTGCATATAGCAGATAACCAAGTGAGTTCCTCAAGCAGTAGCCATATGAACTCCTCCCTGGATTGCCTTTACTTACACCATCTATATTTCATTTTATCATACCATCAGGGGGTGGATCCCAATAGATGAACTGATACCTCATTCTAGGCCTGATCTCTTCCAAGTACTGAATCATAGCAGGTAAGTTTGAAGGGAAGGTCTATAGTTTAGGATAAGCTGTTTGCAGTAATTGCCAAAGATATCTGTTGATCTGATAGATTAGACCACTGAATCCTATTGTACCCCCATGTTTAATGATGTTTCTTCTCCTCCATAGACTCCAGATTATGATTGCAGGGATTGCATGAATTATGGGCCTCGGGATGGGTCTGCAGCTCTTTGTCCACCACTTTGAAATCATATATGGAATATGATATCCCACCAGTTGAATACCTGCAAAATCAGCAAACATTCTGCACAGTTTTGAGACTGTAGGAAAGGTTAGAAAGAGATGTGACATTGTTTCTTGTTTTGGTTCTGTGCAACACCAGCATTTTGATGCCAATTGTATTCCTCTTCTGCAAATTACATCATCAACTGTGGAGAATTTTTGAGTTAGTTTAGTTTTAAAAAGATTTTAATTTCCTGTTTGTGTGGCTGAGGTGATTTGGGAGCAAGAAGGGTTCTCTAACTCCGTTCTCAATTAGGTTGTGTAATTAAAAGGTAATTTTCCATCCTTTCTTTAATTTTCTATATTTATTTTCTTTTATATGCTTCTTCTTATGTGATTATGTGTTTATAGCTTAGATTAGCTGAAGTTAAATTTGTTAATTAGGTCTTATGCTATTTTATGTGCTTTGTTTATATAGTTTAGGGGTAGTAAGGCTAGTTTAGTTCATAATCATGTTTTTGTCCCTGTTTAGTATAGCAGTGTAGCCTCTATTATGCATTCTCGTTTTAGATGCTCTATCTAGCTTGCATGCACTGAGTCTTCATGCTTATTTAGTTGGTTGCTATGCTCAGTTGCTACTATAGTTTAAGTCTGCTTGGCTATAAGTATGTAGTTGGTGCATTTGAATTTGTATAATTAGGCAGTTCATATCCCTTTAGTATGGTTCATGTGGATTAGTTTGGTTTTTGTTTGAAGCTGTATGCCAAGGATATATACATGGTTCATCTTAAAGCTTGGTTTTGAAAATGTTCCTGTTTATGCTATGATTAGTCCTAAAGTAATTTAATGAGGTTGTTTGAGAATCACAGACTTGATTTAAGGCTTATGAGGTCTAAAGATTTAGTATCACAGGTTTAAGTAGTAATTTAGATTAAAAGGGGGCTTTTAGTTGATTGTATGCATAAAACTTCTTTCTTATGGTCTGATTTGTACTCATAATATATTTAGGTCATGTAAAACATTGGGTCTAATCACTAGAAATGATAGGATAAAGTCTAAACTAAAAGATCATTTTAGGAAAGTTGGTTGAATAAAGTAAGAATGATTACGGTAAGTTTCACATCAAGTTTAGTTAGTTACTTTAGCTTTGATATACATGATCAAATTGGAAATAAAGAGAGTTGTGAATTGTTTTGGCCTTTCCTTGTGATTTTATTGATTAGAGGATCCTATTAGTATGTTGCATGTGCCTTGTTGTTATATGAGTTCCTTGATCCTTTGAAAATACCTGAAGTTATGTTAATTTCTGATCTACTTGTATGGTTGTTCCTTTATGACAAAGCTTGATACAGTCCCTCTCCTTTATCCCCTTTTGTCACGTCTGAATAGACGTGAGTGGCACCCACACTTGTCCTATAGTGGGCAAATCAAGCCCTTAACCCATTATTAAGCCAATCCCAATTACTTAAACCAATTAATAAAATATGCTCATAAATAATAGCATAAAATGTTTGACAAATAAATAAATCAAATAACACGTGCGAAAATCTAGCTATTACATCCCCAAAATCTGAAAGTCACCGTACAAGGACTCTAACCAACCATGTCTAAAGAAGAAGTACTGTCTAAAAATAAACATAATGTCTGGGATGAGAATAGACATCTGAAATAAAGAAAGATCTTCAAGCGGCATGGCACGGATAGGAGCTCACCCTCGGATCTTTATACGAACAACCTCAACTAGATGCGAGGTCTGGAAGACGTCTCTGGCTTAAAATCTGCACTCACAGAAAAAGTGCAACTAGTGTAGGTCAGTACAAACAACACGTATTGGTACGTATCATAGGCCGACTAAGATTAGTATCATGCATACATACACAAAATAAATTAAATAGGCAGACATGCACAACAAACATGTATCACAATTAATATCCTCAAATAATCGACCTTCAGAATGAGTCACCAATTATCAACAATGAAATACCAATGCTCAAGCTAAAGGAAGTAAAATAAACAATAAAGTTCCAACTCTGTCACACATCTATATACACATGCTAAATGGTAATTTTTTCCCCAAATAGCCATGACCTGCAGGGGACCCATGGTGTCCATGTACCACTCGTTCTGGAACGAACCTTTGAATATGAGCTCACACTAGGCTACATCGTCACCCCTTGTCAATTGTGCCTTAAAAGATGTATATGTTCCATCTCAATTATCATCAACAACGTCTCATAATCGAATCATAAGGAATGACTCAAGAACACGTATCAAGTCAACATCAATGAATTATAATCAAATAACACAATTCATAATAAGACTAACAAATAATCTTCTCAACGTAATAGAACATGTCACTAACAGCAACTCTCCTCTGAAGGGTATATATGAACACCTTCCTTTCAACAATCTCAAGAATACAATTCAAGTTTATCAGCCTCAACAATGGAAAATCACTTCACACAATTTAATCATATAACTAACAACAATCACCTAAACTCTATGTCCGAAGTCCTAGACATGCTTTCTCTCATAGATTCTACGACATATACAATCAACTAATCAAAGTCTAACTCAAGTAAACCGTAACCTACCTCAAAGACGAACTGGAACTATGCAATCACTCCGCAATAGCTTTTTCTTTCCTCAAAGATTTGGAACGTTCAAAGTCTAGAATTACAATTCTAAGTAAGCAAAGGATTATCAACTGAACAATAACAAATTAGGGATGACAATCCCACCAATTCAACCCTTAATCAAATGGATTAATTATCCTTAGGGTCATAATCATCCTAATGCTAGTATCCAGCATCATATTGGTTCAATTAATGGGTTCTCTAATCTTTTCAACCCTACAATTCTCTTTTTAGCCAAAGTTCCCATTTTTATTGGAACCCTAGGTCTCAACAACCAATTTCCATCATTGAATATCAAGTTCTCATGCTATGAAGCAATAATCTTCTACTCTTATCTGGTTAAACAATCAATAACAACAATAAAAAATATCCATTAATAGTCTAGGGTTTCTTTGGTACTTGTGTTCTACCCTTCAATTCCCATTAACGGTCCTTTGATTGAAACAAGAGTCAACTAAGAACATTACGCGTAGAAAGTTAGTGATTAAGGCTTACCTTTGATGGAGAATAGTGCCCTAGCCTTAGAAAGTCGCCTCTATGCTCTTGGGAATTGTTTTTGGGATTATGTGAGGAGTGGGGTCGAAATAAGGTATTTAAATTGGGTTTCTAACTTACTGAGGTCCATTTCAATGGGCATTTGAAAAACCAACCCTTTCTTTGCAGTGGGACCCTTCCTCGCTACAGCGGTACCGTCCGCTGCAGCGGTATATTTTGAGTATGGATGCCCTCTAACCATATTCCCTTTTTCCCCTCTCCTTGTTTGCATTTGATTCCCCGTGGGCCATTTGGGCCGTTTCAAATCTCGTATAAACCTGTTGGGCCAAAGGCCCAACCTCCTTTCTTTGATAGAGTCCGAAAGAAATAATGAAAGGGAAGCTAATATTGCTTGAAGGCCCAACTATGGGTGAAAATAGTTAACTGGTAGGCTTAGGTAGTCCCACCAGCCTAACTCTTCTCTTTTCATTTATCTTTTATGGGATGTAAATGTATTTGCAACAAACATATGTAAATATTGAAACCCTATGGATGTTAGAACTTAGGAGAATACTTAGTATTATTAGGAATGTCGCCTAAACTATTTTCTAAATCTGGATAAATATACACCTTGCATGAAATAGGCATCAAATTGTATTTTAACAAACAATTTTAATGAGCTAAATGATGAATTTGGACCTTCTGCCCTTGGCGTAATTCTTGATATAAAAAGGATCAAAATGGAAGTAAGTCTTGGGCCTTAAGCCCACAAAAGTTTCTTTTAAAGTACAAACAAGACTATATGATTTTTGCGATAAACTGGACTGAGTCGAAAAGTGAATTTAAGGATTGTTTTCGGATTACAACTTGGGCTGAATTTTAAGAAAAGGAGGAGATGTGAAAGGCCCAGTTTTCGGAATCAGAAAATGGACTCATTTGCTTTAACTTGGACAATTTTATAGAGAAGGAAAACGAAGTATTTTTTGGGCCTAAAGCCCAAACTTGAGGATTAAAAACAAGGAGAGATATACTTGGGCCGGTTCAAGAGTAAGATGGCTTTGGAAAGTTGGAATGTGGTTGATTATGAGCTTCAATAAATCAAAATGGACTTAATAAAACCTTCAATTTCCTATTGTATACTTATATTATAAATAGGAGATATACTCCATACTTTCTTATATATACGTAAATGAACCTATAAGAACTAAACTCATCTCATTATGACCAAAATGTAATGACTCTACTTGGGAGAAATCCCGAGTGTGTCTTGGTCCAGAAATGAAGTGGGTTGAATACTTATACAGATTTTCGAACCAAAACCCTCTTTTCTAAGGAGACATTTTGCTGGAATTTTGAATTTATGATAAGTATGACATTTTGCGATAAAGCAAACACCCTTAAGCAAATAATTATATTAATAACACATTGAAGCTTGTAGGTCAACCTATTCTACAGATCCTTAACACTAGGGTGCTTAAAACCTTCCATAGGGGATCACCAGAACCCTTATCTCGAACTCTGGTCTAAAAAGGATTTTTCTCTTATTTGATAAACCCTTTTAATCCAATTTTCCTAATTTCCCTTTAAATAAATTAGGTGGCGACTCTAAAAATACTAAAATCCATTTAGAGCACCAACAACCTCTTAGTAGCTTTTATGCGCCGGCGTAAAATTGAACCATAACATTCATCTGGACTGAATCCATGGCTTCTTCTCCTTCTTGTATCTCATATTTAAGTGTATCTGAGTGTATTTGTCATATGTATCTCATATGTACTTTGGCCCATATGTCTTGTAGCTCATATGTACTTGGCTAATTGTCTTGTATAATCTCATATTTGATTGTATTTGTCATATGTATCTCATATGTCTTATATCAAATACAGGCAAAATAATAGAATATATCAATATATAAATACTGTAAAATACATAACTCCGATCAGCAAACGCTATCATTTAAAAGGATTTCTGAGTGTAAATACAGTCGAATACATTCAAAATAATTATTCTTCATTAATTAAAAGGATTTTTGAGTGTAAACACATTCAAATATAGTTGAATACATTCAACTTTGCGATGCCAGTGGCGACCTTGTTGATCGGAGCTCGAATACATTCAAAATGACTATTTTACGTTAATTAAAAGGATTTACAGTCGAATACATTCAAAATGACTATTTTACGTTAATTAAAAGGATTTCTGAGTGTAAATACATTCAAATACATTCAACATTGGGATGCCGGTAGCGACCTTACTGATTGGAGCTCGAATAAATTCAAATACAGTCGAATACATTCAACTTTGCGACAGCTCGAATACATTCAAATACATGTGACATCAGATAAGATTGGATACAACTGAATAGTGTATTCAAATACCCTCAAATACAATGAAATACACGCGAATTGCCTAAATGTAACTACGAATTGTAAATAGCAAAAAGATATTATGGATGGTTAATTGCTCCTAATAAGTTACTCAATAGTTAATGGCCTTGAACTTAGAACTCTTGAGTTAGCATTTAAGATGCATCCATGTTGGTGTCAAGCGTACCTTTATATCTCAAGAGTTTTTTTTTTTTTTTTTTTTTTTTTTTTGCTGAATAAAGATACATTTCAATTAAAGAGCGAGATGTTAAATTAAGGGTCTGTTTGGAAAGCCATCTGGTCATTGGAATTGGTGTAATTACTAGGGTAGTAATTACGCAGCCCAGTAATTATGCAGTACAGTAATTACGATGGCTTGTTTGTTTGTCATAACGTAAATTACAGTGTAATTACAAGCGTCTTTGTTTGGTTGCACGTGTAATTACACAGTTTGATTGAATTTTAAAAATAAAAATTAATAAAAACTAAAATTTAATATTTGACAAATATGTGCCTTTATAAATGATATTAAATCAAATATTTAAGATACATATTGTTTCTTGAAAATATATAATTAACAATCATACATTTGTAACTAATATTGTAAAAGATAATTGATTTTATATACAATGGCTTGTTTCTAAAGGCATACATTTTGTAAGAATATCATGGACGCATGTTTCTAAAAAGATTAATATCTATAGCTATAATGCCAAAACATCATTCAAATGTTTGAAACAAAATAATGTACCAATTCTAATTGAAAAATGAACGATATGAAATGTGAAATAACAAGTCAATGCTACTAAAACAAATCAATTGAAAGCGAAAATATAAAATAAATTCAAAATCTAATTTCTTTTTTTAACATCATACTATTATGTCAACTTCCAACATAACGGTAAATAATTAAGTTCTAACATAACTTAAGTAAATATAATTCAAAAGAAAAGGAAAACGTAAATTTGTAACCTCATTAAAGAACACAATTATTTTTTAATGACATCACTCGTTATATGTCAAGTTTGTTAATGACTCATTTTTTCTACTATTAGAAGATGTAATTTCAAAAATTATAATAACACATTTAACCTAAATGAAGAAAATAAGGAAAAATAAATAAGAAATAAAAAAATACGAGCAATTACATGAAATCACAAGAAGTAAAGGTTGGAAAATGAAAGATAAATAATGTGAATAATATATGTTTAAAATAAAAACAATTTAAAAAGTAAAAAGAAAAGAGAAAATAATATAAATAAAAAGTAAATTTAAAAGAAAAGAAATTAAAATAAAAAGAAAAAGAAAAGAAATTAAAAAGTTGTCATGTAATTACATGGTGTAATTACACCAATTCTTAACCCCTCCCCCCCCCCCCCCTCTTGAGAATTGAGAGAGTGTAATTACACCACTCTCAATTACACTCGATTCCCCTCTAACTTGATAATTACTTGGCCAAACAAAGATGTCAAACTGTATAATTACACCCAATTATACTCAATTCCAATTCTCCTATGGCTTTCCAAACAGGCTCTAAATCAAGTGTCAAGTGTGTTGAGATGTTAAAGTACTTTTTGTGACAATCCTTCTATTATAACAGAATTTAGTAAATTAAAAGATAAAGAATAACCAAGTAAAACTAACGCGCACGTCCCCACCCCCATTTTCCCCACTAACTCACAAACACACACATGCGCGGTTTAAGTTCTTAATATTTTTTAACTCAATTAAACACGTTTTTTGCTCTTGTTATAACAAATTTCAGAAAAATGTATCATAGAATAGGAGAGGCAAAAGAATGGTAGAATGATAATAGTCATCACCATAAAAATTAGAATTTAAAAATATAAAATGAAAAAATAAAAAACTCCAACAATTTAAAAAAACAGCAAGGAGCAAATATAATCAGAAAATAAGTAAATAATAAAAATACGCAAAAACTGCAAATTTACATGCAAAACTGAAACCTGCACAACATGTCGTCAAAAATAAAAACACCCACGTTTGTAAATTTCTTAAACAAATAATCAGAAAACAAGTAAATAAATAAAAAACGCTAAAAAAAATTGATAATTAAAAAATCAACAGAGGAATTTAAATCGAAGTTGATGTTCCTGCAATTATGGGGAGAAAATGTAGGAATCAGGCAGTTATCTTCCGTAATTATCTTCAAAACAAATATATGACCCTGCGTGGGAGACTCCATTGACGGTTTTTCAGGGCAATTTAGAAACAACATTCAAATGTTCCTTCAAGAATTTGCTACCATTGAAGATTACAGTGTCTGTGGATTTTCAATTTGGTCCACTTGGTTGATTTCCAACTTAACCGATGCTTTCCCACTCTGGTAAAAATGAACATTCAATTTTTTCCTCTGCAAACTGGTTACGTATTTTCGTCGTACTTATGGAGTATTATTTATTGAGTATTGTTTTTGTGTTGTTGAAGGATGGGGTCACCATTATGTGTCGAAAAGAAGGTACCATTTGCTAGTACCGGCAATTGAGAACTGGGAAAAGCCATTGGAAAGGATTCTCTCGAAATTGGTACTCATGTTTTGCATGATTTGATTCATTGCAATCGTTGTGGCCATTTGGTGTCTATTAATGGTGTTTATGAGGATTCAAATTTGCTCTCCGGAAGAGATTTCACGGATCTCTGGGATAGTCTTTGTACAATCTTCAAAACCAGGTAATGCGGATCATAGTGATTAATCTTTATCACTTTCATAGTTTTTATTGTCATCCTAACATAGTAAAAATTATTCTAAAGTTTCGTGATCTAAGTAAACAAAGTTACATTATCAGAACTTTCTGAAAAGAGGAAGTAGTATTGTATTTTTTATATATGCTTTCCGTTGTATATGGAGCTTTCGTTATTGTTATTTTGACAGGAAAAATCCAGTGAATGATGTGTCAATAGATATACTTTCAATTAGTTGTCAAATATGAGGATGGACATTTATTTGTTAAAGTACTAGCTTTTCTAAAGTGCTGGCCTTTGAACTCCTTTAGTCTCAAAAATCCCTTACCTTATTGTATTTGAATTCTTTGATTTAGCATAAAGTAATCAAAACAGGTTGTGCAGTTGTAACATTTCTAGAACTTTTTAAATAATCGTAACTATTCTACCAATAGACTTTTGTACTGGTATAAAACATAAATACGTTGTCGTTGAGTTTTCTTCGAGAGCTGCATAATGATTTGCACTGCAGGTATTGTTGAGAAACTATTTGATCATTTGGTCATTTTATCCTTAAAACATCTGGCATGAGCATGTCTATTTATATTTTTTGGTGGTCAATGTGTAGAGTCACATTATATTACTTTTCAAAATGCTTCCTCAGTATTTGTAAAACACATTAATGAATGGAGTCAATTTATAAAGTAGGAGCATTTGCAAAATATGACTGCACAAGCTAATTTCATTAGCAAAGTTTCCAGCATGCAATTGAACTTGAAGGTTCGTGTTGTGCGACTGTAGAAAGTTTTAGATCACGAGAGACTAGAAAATCCATTCTCGCTAGAGTTGATTCTGCAGGATGAAAAGGTAACGTACACAACTTTTACAATTAGTGTATCCACTGTTTTTTTTTTCCTTAATATAAATTTAAAAAATTGGGTATGCGACAATATATTACAGTAATTGATTTGTCTCTTATGTTCTTTTTGTTTTCTAACCCTGCGGTTTTCTCTCCTTTTCTCTTTGCTTTCTTCATTCTCAGTCGGTGGGAAAAGAAAGGATCGCTGTGCACTTCATTTCGTTGATGATGCTGCTTACGAGGTCGACGATGATGAGGATGACGACCTCTGTTACACCTCAAACGTAAGTGAACTAACGGAAGCCTGGAGAGGTCATAGAACCCTTATAAGTTTAAGAAATACTTTTAACAAGTGCTAAGAAAGTGTCTAAAGGTTCCTGGATCAAGCGAATCGAAGGAATTAAGTTCGTCGAAACTTTGGGAAAACTTGGCAGAATTCTAGACACGATTTTTGATCCAAATTGAGGGAGGTATATCTCCTAGCATACAAGAAGTTATGAAATGTATAACCTATGTAAATTCAATTCCAACGAGCCTTCTTTCCAATGCAACTAACAGATCGTAAATCTGAGAAGTAAGGTATAATGTACGGCCCGTACAAAATTGTACGTCCTGTACCTCATTTTCCAGAATTTTTCAGAAGTTGGCAGAAAGTTGAAAAATTGACATCCCAGGTACGGGATGAAAGTACAAGACGTACAAAAATGTACGGCCCATACACGGAGGCCGTACTTTGAGTCAATGGAAAATTGTCCTGTCTATAAATTGATTTCCATGACTTGGGGCTCATTTATTTCATAAAAACAGAACCCTAGTAACTCTTTAAGCTCTCTCAATCATCCATAATCATCCTAAACCATTTCAAGAGAAGATCAAGCTCTAAAAACCTCTACCAGTTCATAGAAGGTGTTTGTTCTTGCTTCTAGTTGAAGTTGTGGTGACTAAGTCTTGAAACAAGTTGTGTGGGTTGAAGTTCTTCAAGCTATAAGGTATGTTTTTCATTCTATGTATTATGTTTGAGTTGTTTTGAAGGTTTAACAAGTATTAAAATTGAAAAGAGTTATGGTGGCAAGGTCATAAGGTGTTGTGTTGAAGTTATTGGCTATGGACTAAATTTGAAAGAAAGCTTTGGATTGATTTGAGTCTAGTTTGAATGTAATCTCTTGGCTACGGTATTGTTGCTGTTGATGTTTTGGGGTTGTTTTGGAGTTTAATGGAAGTAGATGATATAGGGGAAATGCTATCCAAATTCCGTTAACTCACCTACTAGTTTAACTTGACCTTATGAGTGTTTTAATGACTTAACCTAGTGTGAATCATCTTGAATGTAGATTTGTGAGCTCGGGAAGATAGACATTGAGTGGTTAAGTAGACGATGAGGTATGTTAAGGTTGTCCCTTTCTTTCTTTTGGCATAATCATATTGATACGAACATATACGAATGATATCCATAATGACTCCACTCTTAGAAATATTAGAAACTTATGTTCTTGATGTTCTTATGACATTATTGATCTCGTCTCATGGTTATTGATCTTGTCTTATGGTTGTTGATCTCATCTTATGGTCATTGATTCATCAAGGTGAGATATGTTGACGATGTTAGTTCCATAAGGGTAATCGGAGGTATACCAACCTTACGTCACTCCGATAGTTATATATATATATATATATATATATATATATATATATATATATATATATATATATATATATATATATATAATCTTTTTAGTGACACCACACCGCTCTATAGTAGGCCGAGTGCGGCACCTATTGTGTACACCACTGCAATTGGGTATGGTAAGATGATGATGGCCCCAAGAGTCGCCAATGATGATGATATATATATATATATATGTATGAAAACGTTTTTCAAAAAAAGAAAAGGAAAGCATGCATGTCATCCGCCTTTGGTGGAATTCATATGTACAGGTTGTTCCTCTATTATCTCATGTTACCTTCATGTCTTTATTATGTTGTTCTTCATGCCTTACATACTCGGTACATTATTTGTATTGACATCCTTTTTTGGTGGACACTGCGTTCATGCCCGCAGGTAGACAGGGAGACGATTCACATCCTTAGGCTGCCTTCTCAGCGCTTGTACTGGAGCACTCCACTTGTTCCAGAGTTGCGGCCTAGCTTGGTATGATTCTTTTGTGTACATATGGGTATGGCGGGGTCCTTATTATGTTTTGCACTCTAGTAGAGGCTCGTAGACCGATATGCACAGTTAGATGCCCTATGGCCTTCTCGGTCTATATTTTGTTGTACCATTATCTTTGATAGCCTTGCCGGCTTGTACATTTTGGTTCAGTACGATTGCGTGTATATATATCTTTTGGGCTTGTGTCCTTTCAGCTTATGATATTTAGCAGGTTGTCTTGTGACGGCCCTCATGGCCCACTTTTAGGTATGACTATGTGATGCATGTATATCTTGCGGTGCTTGGTAGGTTAGATCCGGGTGCCCGTCATGGCCCTCCGGTTGGGTCGTGACAACCTCGACTTTAGCAATGACTCTGACTTCTTCGACGAAGGTATGCGTTATAACAGTAATTCGATATGCATTTTCACATGTATTCCTAGGGGTGATTTTGCATATGGTGGTGAGTTCGGGTTTTGCATATGAATTATTTTTATGTTAATTTGTATGTTATGGTGTGTAATTCAGGTTTTGGTTTTTAAGGATATTGCTTTACAACCCAAGTGGGTAATTGCTAACTTCGTGTTTCTTAGTTGAGAACTTGTCGGATCTTTGTTGGTTTGTAGAATTGCTGCTATATGAATCATTTGAACCACCTGTGCATATGGTAGAAATTTGGTTTTATTCTTAATTTTGATGATTTCAAGATGCAGCCTTTACTTTAACTTTGCAATTTTACTGATTTCATTTAATTAAAGGTGGTTATTTTACTATCTGTTCAAATTCTTTATACTATTGTTTTAAAGTCTATATTTATGAGTGGATTATATTTTTTGCGGAAATGCATTCTTATTACTGCTTCAACTATAACTTGGAAACGCATATTGAAGGACCTCTGTGTGTCGGCATGGACCGGAAAAAGCAAAAAGCAATTGCCAAAACATAGGGACCTGTGTCTACTCAAACCGAGCTCTATATGTGAGTGTTTCATACTTCATTATAGTTGATTGAGTTTTTGTACCAAACATTGCAGGAATGTGCGCTGGCCATATTTTTCTCTGACATTTAGGCATCTCTCCTATCTAAAATTTTGATAAGATCCAAGAACGGCTACACATTAGGGGATGATAAAAAGAGTGTCATTCATTTTCGTACTTAAGGCATTTGATGCTATTTCAAAGGAGTAGGGAAAATTTTAAAATACTGAAATTGAAACTAATATACTGTGGATTGTCAATGAGTCTATGTTCGATAAGTTGTTGCTTTTTAGTATATCTTTCGACTAATAAGATTGCACCTGCACATGATGATTTGGAGATGCTTCCATTATCAAGTGGCACTAAATAAGCACAGAAGCAATACAAGGTAATAGCCTATTACTAATAGGTTTGTTAATTTGGAAGAATTAGGTTCAAACATGACTATTATGTAGGGTTGCAACTGAAGCATTAATACTCCTTAGCTAAATCTTTGACAATATGTGATATCTGATACTAATTCCTTATGAGTTCTAATTTGAGGCAA